>NW_015166453.1:639271-664363 GCF_001447785.1 Gekko japonicus | reverse complement strand
ATCCCTTGCCGCAGACCGAGAGTTCCTATCTATACCTTGTGGCTAATAGGGGCCACCGATGGACCTCTGCTCCAGATGCTTATCTAATAGCCACTGATGGACTTCTGTCTTTATTTGGGGACTCCCTAGATGTGCCTTGAAGCTGCCACGGGGGTGGGGGGGTGCATCCTGCTCCCTCCCCTTACAGCTGATTGGTGGCAACCCACGGGGCGGGGCAGGCTGTGGGAACACCTGGAGTGAGTCCTGTCTAATCCCAAGAAGCCTGTGGCAGTCGCCGGGGGGCGGGCATGGCCGGCCGGCCGTGGGGCCCTTTCAGTGGCCACGAGGAAGGCCTGGGGAAGCTTCTGGCTGCATTGGAGAGAGCCGGAGAGCAGAGGAGGAACAACCCCCCCTTCCCTCGCAGTTTGGAGGGCCTTGCTGACCCGAGTGGGACAAGGCACCAGGAGACCAGGCCGACGGAGAGGTGGCTTATGGGAGCCCCTCCTCACGCTAGCATGTAAAGCTGTACTATTTGGCATATTTATGAAACCTAAAAGGGTAGATGTCATAGAAAACATATAAGAAAGCAAATTTAAAAAAAAACCAGGATGGCCAACCTGCAGGTGGCACCTGGAGACCTTGCACTATTACAGTTGACCTCCAGATGTCCAAGATCGGTTCCCTCGGGGGAAGATGGCTGCGTTGGGAGAGTGAATTCTACGGCATTGTACCCTGCTGAGGTTCCCCCCTCCTTCCAAAACCCTGCCTTCCCCAGGCTCTGCCCCCCTGAACCTCCTAGGTATTTCCCAACCCAAAGCTGACATCCCTACCCAGGGGTCATTTCCTGCGGGAGTGCACAGGAGCGGAGCTCCGGCAGTATAGAGCCCAGGGGGTGGGCACATGCAACAAGCCCCGCCCCCTGCTCCCAGCAGCCCTCAGTCAGAGCAAGAAGCAGCCCGGTAAGCTGCAGAGTCCCCCCCGGTCCAAAACAGTCCAGTGGCACCATTAAGACCAGGTTTTATTCAGGTACCAGCTCTCCCTCCTCTGCGAGGACAGATCTGCACGTTACCCCCCCCCCCCGATAGCTAGCAATCCAAAACAGTCCAGTGGAGCCTGAGCGGTGGGTGTTGCCTTCTGACACACTTCTGGTGATGTCAGGGGGTGTGGCATATGCAAATGAGTTATGCTAATAAGTTATGCTAATGAGCTCCTGCACCTCTTTTTCTACGAAATGACCCCTGTCCCTGCCAGTGCTAGAGAGAGCTGCCAGCCACGGCTCCCCGTGGATCCCTGGCCCATCTACCCTGTTTCTTTTCCTTCTGAGAGGCGAGAAAAATAGAAGTGAGAGTACAGATTTTGTAGAGAACAGAAGGAGGTGCTTTCCCTGGACCGAAGCCCTCTAGAGAGTCAGTAGCAGTTGTATTTGGATGTCGAGTCAGACTGTATAACGTTGAATGCATTCAGCTACTGGGTTGGATTTAGGCTAAGTCTTCCAGTGGCAGAGTTGGAACCCCCCCCCCACTGCACCCCACTAAACTCTATAAAATGCTGTTCCTGGGGGACAGGGGACCCTGAGGAATGACATTGGTGGGGGCGAGGTCTGCAACAGGAAGGGGGATTCAGGGGGAATGCCCAGTTTTAGTCTGGATCCCAACCATTCAGTGGTGCGTTATCATAAGCATGGCACATTAATTGTGGACAAAATCAGTCCCTTTAAAACGACAAACCTGCCCTTGAGAGCCCTCGCATCGCGTCCACCCATTCCCCCCCCCTTCAGGACTTGGGAGACACCCCCCCCAACAGTGGTGGCACTCAGTTTCTCCTTGTCTTCCCTGTCTCTGAGTGTCTGTGCCACAAACCTTTGAGGAGAGGGCAGCAGACCTTGGCCCTGGGAGGTCAGGGGCCCCACAGATTCCGCCCCCCCTGGCTTCTCCTGTTTCGGCCCGCTGCAGCCCACAAGCCAGGAGGGCCCCATCTGCCCCTCCCAGGAAGGTGGCAACAGATTCATGGCACAGAAGGCATCTTGGGCATTGAATGTCGCTGTAGCATGCCCAGGAATTATTCTCGGCTGCTGTAGACTTGTCCTTTGCATTTTGAGTGAGTAAAACTTTGTCTTTAAAAGCATGACATGCATTCCACAAGAGAAACATTTCGTGGGACTTTATTTGAGTGTATCCTAAAATTTCCAGCTTTTTTTTTCCTGCAGGAAGACCTGAAAGGGGGGGTGGGGACAATGAACCAGTTCTCAGTTGTTTTTTCCTAAGGGTTTTCTCTCTACTCCAACCCATCCCTCCCTGCTGCCTTTATGTTTCTATCTGTGGCTCTCTGCTAGAAAGATGGCCCTGTGTTTTGACCAGCAATTGAGCTGGATGGGCTTCTGACTAGTCCAACTTCAGTAAATGAAGGACCAACCAGTTACAGTCCTTATGTGGTTTTGTTTTATGTGTTATGTGTACTGTGGGCTTTTAATAATCTTTTAGCCATAATCTATGGCCTCAGTCTTATTAGCTATTGTCCCTGTTGCTCCACAGGTATTAGTCTCCATTATGTATAGCAGGATTTAGTCTTCGCTGTGTATCTGTTTTATCAATCAGTTTTGTTTTAGTATCGACAATTTTAATTAGTTCTGTCTTCCGTTTGCACTGATACCATAAATTCTAAGGTGACTTTTGTAATAACAGAATAAGGGTGACTGGAAGATTAAAATTTCAGTGCATATTTTAATATAATAAATATAGTTAATATATTGTAATATAATAATACAAATCTATGATGCTGAATGAAACCTGTTATGGAGGACCACAACACAATGTGTACTATTTTGTGTACCTTGGACAAAAGGCAGGATAAATAATGAAGTAAATAATCAAATACTGTGGGTAATAGTCAGAAAAGTCAATAGAATGCGGCACAACACCAGTCTAAAAGAGTCTTGTTTCTAAACAGTACTTTGGTTGTTTTTTTATTTTTAAAAAAGGTATGGGTACTCAATAGAAAACGGTTGTGCCAATTTCCACCAATTTCCCCCCCTCTGGACTTGGTAGAGTCCTCTGAAAAGGTGCTAGTGCTTAGTATTTAAAGCTCTGTCATGGTAATATACAAGAAAGCCTGTTTTACATTTCTCTCTACTAAAGATGAGAGAGCACCAAACTAGCACCCCGTTTACCGTTTACAGGCAGCCAGATCTGTTGGTCTTGATGTCTGATTCTTAGAGAGGTGCTAGATTCACGTCCCTCAGCCAGTGTTCCCTCTAAGCCGAGTTAGTGTGAGCTAGCTCACAGGTTTTTGGCCTCCGGCTCACACATTTTTCTGTCTTCCGTTTGCACTGATACCATAAATTCTAAGGTGACTTTTGTAATAACAGAGGAAGGGTGACTGGAAGATTAAAATTTCAGTGCATATTTTAATATAATAAATATAGTTAATATATTGTAATATAATAATACAAATCTATGATGCTGAATGAAACCTGTTATGGAGGACCGCAACACAATGTATACTATTTTGTGTACCTTGGACAAAAGGCAGGATAAAAAATGTCGTAAATAATCAAATACTGTGGATAATTGTCAGAACAGTCAATGGAATGCAGCATAACACCAGTCTTTTGCTCCCAAGACTCCACAGCTTAGAAGCAGTATAAGCTCTCAAGAGTCAAAGCTCCCAAAGGTTTAGATCCTGAAACTCTTGTCGTCTCCGAGGTGCTACTGGACTCGAACCCAGCGCTTCTTCTACTGCAGACTCAACGTGGCTTCCCTCTGAAACCATCTGAGACAAGAGAGGAGCTGTTATAGCTCTGCCCTGCCAGGGCGGCCCCTAGCCTTGCTCACCCTAGTTCAGCTCTCGGCTACCTGAATCCCCCCAACTTTAGCCCCCGCTGCACGCACACAGTCTCCAGACGATGGTTCCCAGGCTCCACCCGTCCAGGTAAATTGCTCATTCAGGGTAAAAAAACAAACATCTGCAGTCTTTGAGAACCATCAGACTCTTTTGCCAAGGCCTGGATTCCAGTCAAGTAACACAGGAGGCGTGGGGCACACACACACACACGCACCTTGTGATAGATCCGTTCTGAATAATCAGTAAAGCCCAAACATAGCAAGAGAGAGTTATGGGTGGGAATGAATTCCTGCTTAACAGCGTGCTTAGGAGTTCCGAGGGAAGAGGCGGAGGGAGGGAGGGAGGGAGGGAGAGCTGGATGCCAATGCTTCATTCTGGACCACTTCAAGCCGGGATAGGGCTGGGATAGAGCAGGCAGAGAAAGGAGTCCTTTTCTCCCATTCTCACAAATACAAGGACTCGTGGGCACTCCATGAAATTGCTGAGCAGTCGGGTTAGAGTGGATAAAAGGAAGTACTTCTTCACCCAAAGAGTGATTAACATGTGGAATTCACTGCCACAGGAGGTGGTGGCGGCTACAAGCATGGACGGCTTCAAGAGGGAATTGGATAAGCATATGGAGCGGAGGTCCATCAGTGGCTATGAGCCCCAAGGTATAAGTAGGAACTCTTGGTCTGGGGCAAGTGATGCTCTGTCTTCTTGGTGCTTGGGGGGGGGGCCAACAGTGGGAGGGCTTCTGTGGACCTCCTGATGGCGCCTGGTATTTTGGTCCACTGTGCAACCCAGAGTGTTGGACTGGAGGGGCCATTTGCCTGATCCAACATTGGCGTCTCTTATGTTCTTATGTAAGCCCAGTGTATTATCGAGTGGTGTGGAAGGTACTTTGAATTGCTCATTGTGGTGACTGCTTGCGCTGGAGGTGCCCCCTGCCGCTTGGCTCAGAAGTGGATTCCCCCCCCCCAAAAAAAATACTGGCAGAGAATTTGTCCTTCGAAGCTCAGTTGGAAAGATCCTTCTCACCCTTGTTTATTTGTGCCATTTATATACCACCCTTTCCCTTTCAGAAAAGTATTCGGGGTGACTTGCCAATGAATAAGGTACAAAAATAACCATAACAATAAATTTTAAGAAATTACGTGGGGGAAAAACCTTGCTTTTGACAGAATTTAAAACCAAGGCAAGTGCTTCCTTTAAGAAGCGCCCCCCCCCTGAGCTGCACCCCTCTCCCCCATAAGTTTGCAAAAGAGGTTGGGGTGGTTTTTGGCTATCCCAGGTGTTCGGGAGGACCCTTGGAATGCTTCCGAGGTGCCAACCGTCTCGGTTGTTAAGCCGTTCCTCTCTCGTCAGAGGTTATTGCCAGGGTGGGGTTGACTCATTGGTTAATCTCCCGGAGTACGATTATATCCACATTAATGACTTTTTGGGGCGATTGCCTTCTCATAAAGCGCAGGCTGGCACACCCTCCTCTCCGTGTGTGTGTGTGTGTGTGTGAAGCAGTCATGCTGTCAGGTTCACACACGCACACACACACCCTGTGGAATTGGAAGGCCTATCTGGTGGCCGCTCGTTTAGCTTTGAAAATTGTTTGCTTGGGAACTGCTGAGCTAAACTGGTCAAGTAGTGCCTCGTTTGTGCTTTGAGGTATGGGCAGCCAGTGCTCCCTCTAAGCTGTGGAGTCTTGTGAGCAAATATTCTACTTTGTGAGCTCTTGGCATTAAAGTTGTGAGCAAGCCAACTGCGTAAATCAGTTTACTCTGGAGCCCTCCTCCCTGAGCTAAGACGAAAATGTGTGAGCCGGAGGCTAAAAAAAACTGTGAACTAGCTCACACTAACTCAACTGAGAGGGAACACGGATGGCCAGTGGGTCAGACTGAAGAGAAAAGTGCTTTGGGGGCAGGGCGGGTGGGGAAGGGGGCAGGCTGGTTCGGACAGTCTAAAAACCCTCCACACACATCAACCCTGTGGAGGCAGCCATGTGGACAGAGGAATGTCAGGGAAGGGGGCCGTGGATCAGTGGCAGAGCCTCTTCTTGGTGTGCAGAAGGTCCCAGGTTCAGTACCCAGCATCTCCAGTTAAAAAGGACCAGGCAGTAGGTGATGGGAAAAACCTCCACCTGAGACCCTGGAGAGCTGTAAAGAGGGGCCGTGGCTCAGTGGGAGAGCATCTGCTTGTCATGCAGAAGGTCTCAGGTTCAATCTCCAGCACCTCCAGTTAAAAGGACCAGGCAGGACGTGATGGGAAAGACCTTTGCCTGAGACCCTGGAGGGCTGTAAAGAGGGGCTGTGGCTCAGTGGCAGAGCCTCTGCTTTGTCTGCAGAAGGGCCCCCAGAAGGTCCCAGGTTCAGTCCCCAGCTTCTCCAGTTAAAAGGACCAGGCAGTAGGAGATGGGAAAGACCTCCGCCTGAGACCCTGGAGAGCTGCTGCCAGTCTGAGTAGACAACACTGACCTTGATGAACTAATGGCCTGATTCAGTATGAGGCAGCTTCAGGTGTGTCAACAACAATGGCCCTGAATGCACCTGAACATACATGAATCTGCCTTATACTGAATCAGACCATCGGTCCATTAAGGTCAGTGTTGTCAACTCAGACTGGCAGCCGCTCCCCAGGGTCTCGGGTACGAGTCTTTCCCATCACCTGCTGCCTGTCCCTTTTTAACTGGAGATGCCGCTGGGGATTGAACCCGGGACCTTCTGCAGGCCAAGCAGATGCTGAGCTACTGAGCCACCCCCAAACTGAGAGGGGCCCCTTCCGAGCAATGATTTGAACCCTGTGTGTGCGCGCATCTAGGTGTGCGCGTGCAATTTAACCTGCTTTGTGGAGGATTTTAGAGTCTGAAGGGACCTGACAGACCTCTGTGTCTGTGTGCATTTGAGCTGTTGTGTTGATCTTTGTATTCTGGGGACAAAAAAACTGAGATATATTGTTACGGCAGCTGTTTAGAATTGCCAGCGTTCTGTGATGTTTATGAAATATTTGTGTGTGATATTTCTGACCATTCCCAGCAAGTCAGAGAAAACTGCTTCAAGATTTAATGCCTGCACGCCGGTACTTTTTAGAAAATGGTTTTAGTAAGTGAATTCCGCCCCCCCCCTTCCCTCCCAAACGGGTCTTCAAAGAGCAAGTCTTCTCATTTGGTTAACAGACAGTTATCTGCCCTATACTCTCCTCGGAGGGTCATTACCCCAGACATGACTCATCCAATTGGCACATGGCATGATTCCGCCTAATTTGCATACGGTAATTGTATAGCAATGCTGTAAAACTTGCTTGAGACTATTTCTTCCCTCTCACCATAAGTTTGTCAAATTTCATTACTGGGTGTAATGCTTGTTAAATATAGCTTACTAGTAATAGATGTGAAAATTATATAGTGCGTGTGCATATATATGCACGCATACTTGCATGAACAGATATCTGCTTGCTGGCAAGAAGTCGTGTCAAAGGCCCTGCTTACACTGAGGAGTCCCAGGGGTTTTTCCAGAGGTTAAATAAATACCACCACCCCAATAATTTTCCCCCCACCTAGAAGTATAAACAGATGTCCATCTAGTCCAGCCTCCCGTCTCACACAGAGGCCAACCAGTTCCTCTGGAGGGCCAACAACAGGACAGAGAGGCCGAGGCCTTTCCCTGATGTGTAGCCTCCTGGCTCTGGGGCTCAAAGGCTTAATGCCTCTGAATGTGGAGGTTCTCCTCAGTCACCATGGCTAGGAGCCATTGATAGATCTATCCTCCATGCATCTGTCTAATCCCCATTTAAAGGTATTTATTCCTGTGGCCATCACTACATCCTCTGGCAGCGAATTCCTCATTTGAATCACTCTCTGTGTCAAGTGGTATTTCCTTTTGTCCATCCTGAACCTACTGCCCATCAGCTCCATTGGATGCCCACAAGTTGTAGTCTTTTGGGAGAGGGAGAAAAAGTTCTCTTTGTCCGCTCTCTCCATCCCATGTATAAGTGTATAAACCTCTGTCATGTCCCCCCTTCGCCATCTCTTTCCTCAACTGAAAAGTCCCAGAGACTCTTCAGCCTTTCCTCAGAGGGAGCGTGTTCCAGCCCCCTAAACATCTTGGTTGCCCTCCTCTGTACTTTTCTCCCAGCTCTGCAATGTCCTTTTTGAGGTACGGGGACCAGGACTGCGCACAGTCTTCCAAACGCGGTCGCACCATCAATCTGTACAGGGACATTAAAATATCGGCCATTTTATTCTCAGTCCCTTTCCTAATAATCCCTAAAGTAGACGTTGCAGCACACTGGGGTTGGCCCTTCCATGCAGCTCTCCACCACGACCCCGAGATCTTACGCCCCCGAGATCTCCCCCCCCTCAGCCTCAGCAGGTTCAGACCCCCCCCCCATTCGCTGACGCTTGAAGCTGGGATTTTCCCCCCTGTTGAACAGATCAGCGGAACAGGATGCCAGGTGAAGGGTGAGCTGGGATGCTTGCAGAATTATTTGTCTGGGTCCCCCCCCCCCCCCCCCCCCCGTGTGTGTGTGTGGGATAGTGGTCGGTCCCCAAAGTAGAGTGTCCTGAGGTTGTGTCCTGGAGCAGCTCCCCCACCTGTTTGCTTGCTCTCGGACAGGGAAAGAAGTTGATTTTGGAGTGGAGGGCAGGCCAAGGTGAGCGGCTGCTTCCAAGAGGGCAGGTTTTCCTTTCTGTCTGGGGCTGGTCCAGGCACGCTTTCGAGGATGGAAATGTGCTGAGTGCCGGCACATTCGCTCCTCTGCCGTTCCTCTCAACTTCCCTTCGCTTTCCTTTCGTAGAACGGAGTGTAGCTTTGCCATGGCATTAGAACAGGAACACTGAGGTTGATTCTTTCCTTCTAAACCTGCATTGAAAACGGTGGTTTTTGCAAAAGAGGAAGTTTGGAGGAACGTGTGGGCCAGAAGGGAGCAGCTCCTTCCTGAGCTGGTGGGTTGCCAAGGGTCGAGAGAGAGTTCACGTTCCGGATTACGAAGGAATGCACTTCTTAATATAAAACCTAAACAAAATCGTCAGGTTGCATTCAGTCTGGTCCAGATAAGAATCATTTTGCAAAGCTTATAGTTGTGTAAAAACTACTTCCACCTCGTTTATTTTTTTAAATATTTATTTATTCGTTTTATATATACATAAGTACATAAGTACAAATCTTTAAAGCAATCATATATTGTGAGTCTGTTTTCCTACATCACAATTAACCCATTTATAAATTCTCGACCATCTCTTCAAAAATATTTCCTCATCTTTACCCTGCATTAGTAGACTAAGCTTGTCCATTTCTGCTAGATTCATCAATTTATGAACTAATTCTTCCCTACTGGGGTTTTCCTCTGACTTCCAGTATTTTGCTAATAAAATTCTAGCAGATGTTATTATTAATATTATTAAATACATATCATGAAATTTAACTTCTTCAGGAATCATATTAAGTAGATAACATTCTGGTTCTAATCTTAAATTCACATTAACAATTTCCAAAATTATTTTCTGTATCTTTCGCCAAAATTTTTGTATTTTTGCACACCGCCACCACATGTGATAGAACGTGCCTACATTAACTTTACATTTCCAACATGTATTCTGGCTGTTTTTTTAGCATTTTGCTATTTTATCAGGGTGCCAGTACCACCTGTGGAACATCTTAAGTATATTTTCTTTATACAATATGGCCCTCATTAATTTAATTATTTTCCAAATTTTAGGCCACTTATCTATATCTGTAGCTCTCATCCAGTAAATCATTGATGGTTTGATTGTTTCATCTAACATGTATTCTTCTAATAAAAATTATATAATTTCTGAATCATCATATCATTCGATGAGAGCCAAATCTTATCCTGCTCATTTTTGTTACTTTCAAAGCCATAAATCACATCCTTGCTATATCTTGATTTTAATTGTAACATTTGCCAACAAGATAATTGAATATTGTGCTGCAACAAAAGTTTTTCCTCGGTTTTAAGTTCATCTTCCTTGTCTAATAATACTTTGTAACTTTCCATATTGCTTTTTGTAACTAACTATGGTTTTACAAACACCTCTAAAGGTGAAACCCATTTTGGAATTTTCGTATAATATCTTTCTTTAATATTGCTCCATATTTTTATTAACGCACCCCTTACTATATGGGTAGTTCCACCTTGTTTAGATGACTTTTTAAAATTAGGTGTCGTGTATGGACAGAATCTGCCCAGCCACAATGAACACTCTGGGTTTGCCGCAGGGTTGCCAGGTCTGTCGGACCAGCCGGCAGGGGACGGGGGTGAACTTACTGAAAGTGGGGAGGGAAGACGGTATTCGGCAGGTGCTTCGCCAACTGCATTGGTCGCCAGTTGACTTCCAGATTCGCATCAAGGTGCTGGTAATCACCTTTAAAGCATTATACGACCTGGGACCCACATATCTGATGGACCGCCTCTTCCCATCTATGCCCCGAAGGGTGTTATGCTCTATAGATCAACATCTCCTGGTTGTCCCCGGCCCAAAGGATGTCCGTCTTGCCTCGACCAGGGCCCTGGCCCCCGCCTGGTGGAACATGCTCCCAGTCGAGATCAGGGCCCTGCATAGGGATCTCCTTCAATTCCGCAGGGCCTGTAAGACGGAGGTCTTCCGCCAGGCCTTCGGCTGAGGTAGTGGGCGTCCATCTATGGCCTCCCCAAGGTGGTTGTCACCCATCTACTTAGCAACCCGAACAATATGCCAGGGAATCCGCAGCCAGCTGATTTGTTAGAAGTGTGGCTGTGTTTTAATGTTTATTAATTTTAAATTGTTTACATTGTTCAATTTTGATTGTATTTATTGCATGTTTTATGATGTTAACCGCCCTGAGCCTGCTCGCGGGATGGGCGGACTATAAATACAAATGATAAATAAATTAATTAAATAAATAAGAAGCCGGAAATAAACATGACATGCTTATGTCACCTGGGAGTGACCTAGGCAGGTACGTTGAGGGGCAAAGCTCTGGTTTGTGGGCAAAACCTCTATGGCAGAATTAGCTTCTACCATTGAGTTCTGCCCACAACCCAGAGTGTTACCCTCAATGTCACCAATGTTTATTTACAGTTTCTTGCCTGTTTGCGGGTGGAGGGGAGCACCTGAAACCGGGGACCTCCCATCCCCACTTGGGGTGTGTGTGTTTCTGATATCCCTAATTTGCAGGGGTCTCAAGTGGTTAAGACGCTGAACTGCAGACTGGAAGCAGCAGAACAAAGTTTGAGTCCAGTAGTAGAAGAAGAAGAGGGAAGAGATTGGGTTTATACCCCACCCTTCACTCGGGGGGTCTCAGAGCGGCTTACAAACTCCTTCCCCTCCTTGCAACAGACTGTTTGGTGTAGTGGTTAAATGCGCGGACTCTAATCTGGGAGAACCGGGTTTGATTCCCCACTCCTCCGCTTGCACCTGGCTGGATGACCTTGGGCAAGCCGTAGTTCTGACAAGAGCTGTTCCTGAAAAAGAGCCGTTTTTGTCAGGGCTCTCTCAGCCCCACCTACCTCACAGGGTGTCTGTCTGTTGTGGGGAGGGGAAGGGAAAGGAGTTTGATCTGACAAGGTTGGACTGTCCTGGGCTATCCACACTACTAGGAAATATATCAAAATACTATCGTCTGTTGCACATGCTGAATTCATCTGCGAGTCTTATAGTTCTTGTTCTTGCTATAGACTTGCCAGCAGGCTTTTTAGTGGTGGACGTATGCTTGAGAAGATGCAGGCAGAGGCCTGGAGATGGTCTGATGTTTGCAAAGTAGAACCTCTGAACCCCAGATGGGTTTATCCAGAATAAAACTTTGTTGGTCTTAAAGGTGCCCCTGGACTCAAACTTTGTGAATCTGGACAGGGTTTGAAGTTAAATTGCCTCTGTATTTTCTGAATTGTGTTGCTCTGGATCGTGCCTGTTAGCACAGTTTGCCTCTCATGGACTCTTCCAGGTCTCTTTTGGGTCTGATATTGGGAATGTTGGTTCTGGTATTGGGAACTCCCAGGTATAAATCTCCACTCAGCAGTGTGTCTGTCTGTTGTGGGGAGGGGAAGGGAAAGGAGTTTGATCTGACAAGGTTGGACTGTCCTGGGCTATCCACACTACTAGGAAATATATCAAAATACTATCGTCTGTTGCACATGCTGAATTCATCTGCGAGTCTTATAGTTCTTGTTCTTGCTATAGACTTGCCAGCAGGCTTTTTAGTGGTGGACGTATGCTTGAGAAGATGCAGGCAGAGGCCTGGAGATGGTCTGATGTTTGCAAAGTAGAACCTCTGAACCCCAGATGGGTTTATGTCAAGAGCAGTTTCTGTCAAGAGCTCTCTCAGCCCCACCCACCCCAAAGGGGGGCTGTTGTGGGGAGAGGAAGGGAAAGGAGTTTGTCAGCCGCTCTGAGACACCTTTGGGTAGTGAAGGGCCATGGGGTATAAATCCAATCTCTTCTCTTCTTCTTCTTCTTCTTCATTTCCTCCCACAGTCTCCAGTCCTGTCATTCCGTCCTCAATTTCCCCGTCTCTTTTTTCCTTGACATCACATCGCTCCTCTGCCAGTTTCTGCCAGAATTGAAATGTAGACGTGAAGGCCAATCATGCATTGAGGAAATGTATGGGAAATAAGCCTGCTTACGGCTTTGTTTCTTTGGTGTACATTTGTATAATGTGTGGCGTTATGTAGAATTCGGGCTGCAGAAATGTGTATAGTCTGTTTCCGTCTGGAGTCTCCTTGGTCTGCGTTGACAGCGCAGACTGCCTGCTGCAGAGAAGGTCTATCTGGAATGCAAATGTCAACACTGATAGATATCTACTGTACAGAAGTTGTGTGGGAGTAATAATCCAGTAATAAAATAGGTCAAATTAATTTTATTGCTTAAGGGGATCTCTTACAATAACTGTTTTGTAACACAATCTTTGACAGCTTGCTGGGTGTTATAGGATAGGTGGGGCTGGAATAATGTGATATATTTCCAGTTGTAAATGAGCAATTGTTCCTAGGAGTCTCTTGACAGATGGTTCAAATCATGCCTGTCTTTTTGTACGGCAGGTGGGGGGGCCTGCCTAGGTGGCATTTTTCGATGAACCACAGACGAAAGGAGGCCGTTCTGTTTCCCGTTGAGCACAGAATTCTAATGAGAGTGTTCTTTTTTCCGTTTTTCGTATTTTATTTTGAAAAAATATATATATATACGTCTTAATCATTTCAGATTGCAAGTTCCCATTAGTTAATATCCAAAGGGAAAAAAATGCATATAAGCCATATATATTACAGTGGAACCAAATGAGCAGTTCTTTCTAATTCGTACAATTTATCATCATCTGGGTCATTTTTTTTCCCATAAAGAAAAAGGAAAGTAAGAAATTTGCCATGGCCTTCAGTTTGAAAGACCTGGGCAAGGCTGTTAGCAAAAGGATGTTTTGGAGGTCGTGAATTCATAGGGTCGCGGGAAGTCAGAATCGATTTGACAGGCGCTTAACACACAAAACAAGAAATTTTCCAGGTTAATACAGGTGATGTTATATATAAATGTGTACATAATAATTGGAAGCCCATTTCTGAGGGAGTTAAAGCTGTCAGTCTGTACATAATATACATAATATGCAAGTTGGAAGCTCATTTTTGAGGGAGTTAAAGCTGTCGAGTATAGAGCGACAGCTTTAACTCCCTCAGAAATGAGCTTCCAACTTGTTGAGAACTCTGGGTTCTTTACCTCTGAGCTGAATTCATTCAGAACAAAGTCTGAGTCAGGTGGCCCCTTTAAGACCAACAGAGTTTTATTCCTGCGCACACGAAAGCTTACCCCACGCATAGAACCTTCTTGGTCATGAAGGTGCCACTGGGGGGACTCAGACTTTGTTCTGCCGCTTCAAACCAACCTGGCTACCCACCTGAAACTGAATTAATGCAGGCAGTTTGTACAGTTTTGAAGTCTGCCATACCTTCAAGATCTGTGTTCTTAAAAAAATATTTAACTGTTCTGTACTCCCCCAGCATTTAGCCAGTTCTTGCTTCTGTCAAGGAATCCTACATTACGCATTCCATGCCGCTGGGACCGAGTCTCCCAATAAACCGATTCGCTTGTGCTCTGGACAATCTGATATTTTGAATGTCTCGGTCATGTGTCTCATTTCTTCTTCTTTTAATTTTTAATTAATTTTTCAAACGAAAGAACACAAAGGAACAGCCACCGCTCGAGACAAACAGAGAAGAACCTTCTAAATTGCAAAACACAGAAACATGGAAATGAGATTACAGAAAACCGCACACACACACAAAATACAAAGAGAAGACAATGTTGAATCAAATTATTGACAGAGGGCTTAATATTTAACTCATTTTTCAGTTTATCTTACAGCTTGTCTTTCTATGACTCTTGAGCCCTGAATTCTTGACTGCTGGGCGCAGCTGCCGCACATGCTGGAAATCTACTCCTTTCAGGCATACGTGTTTGTCTGCGTTACATTTTTTATTAACTGTTAACAGACTCAAATACCACTGATAGACAACATGATAGATGCTTTCCCTCATGCTTATATAAATCATGGATGCAGCGTGAGATGTAAAAATCTTCCCGTTTTCTTTATTAAAAGCACAAATAAGCAAGAGTAATTTTTTTCGAAGCCCTCCCACTGTTGCCCCCCCCCTCCCCAAGCACCAAGAATACAGAGCATCACTCGCCCCAGACCAAGAGTTCCTACCTCTGCCTTGTGGCTCAGCTGTCTCTGTAGACAACAGAGAACTCCATTGCACGGGGTGGGGGTCGGGGCATATTACTTAGGTCATCTTAAGTCCCACCACCTTTCACTACAGAAAGAGAAGGTCTCTGGGAGGGCCTGTAATCATGTGAGCCAAGGATATTGCTTTTGCCTATGGCCAGGACTGCCAACAGGTGAACAGAGTATCATGGGCATGTGCAGAGTAGTTCCCTTTACATAACAATAACCACATTTATAGACTGGCCTTGATAAAAGGGGAGGAGTTTCTAGGCTGGAGAGGGGTTTGTAAGCAGCATAGTATGACTGTGGGGACGCCCCCCCATTCCCCGCCAAAAAAATCAAAGCACTGATTAGAAGTTGTCTGCTGCACCCCCAATTTTCCTGCCACAGGTTGGAACTCTGCCCCACAGTTTCATTCCCCCGCATCATCTCTTGAGGGGGAAACAGGGGGGCTTTGAGTTAAAGGGGCCCGTAACCTGGTCACAGGGTTTGTTCGCTGCAGGAGCCACACAAGTGCCCACGTGGAGTGCGACACTCAAAGGGGCACTACCCCGAAAGGGCTCTTCCCGTGGGGGCTTGTGCCTCTTTTCCTTCTCCCACTGGGAACCACCTGTTTGATCATTATTATTATTATTATTATTATTATTATTATTATTATTATTATTATTATCCCACCCTCCCCGCCGTGGCAGGCTCTGGGCGGCTAACAATTCATACATATAGATCTATACATTAAAACCCCAAAATATACTAAAACCAGAATTGAGTTGACAATATAAAAACATAACTACCCAACTTGTCCATGGGGTCGCGAACAGTCGGACTCGACTGTGCGACTGAACAGCAACAACAAACAACCCAACATAGCTGTAATAAAAGATGGCAGCATTCTTTCAGCCTTCGAATGGTCGCCTATGCCGTAGTCCAGGCTCTTGCCAGGCTGTTGGTTGTCGGGTTGGTGGTGCTGTTGGTGTTTGGGCCAGGGCCATGACGTTAAAGGCAGCCCCTAATTGAAAGCCTAGCAGAAGAGCTCTGTTTTGCAGGCTCTGGACGACTCCTCAATGGTTATGGGGAACAAACATCCCCACTGTCTCCCCTGCTCTTTTGGGGAGGTGCAGTACGAAGGCAGGTTGAAGCCAAAATGCTTCACTAATGACCATTGATCCAGAGAAGTCTGTCCTCCCCCCCCACCCCCCACTATTGAAGATCATACTTATTGGTGGTTGTCTGCGGTATGGAGGCATGCAAACACACTTGTATAAAAAATGAAATACTTTCAAATAATTTCGGTGATTTTCCCGTCTCTGTACTTTCTTCCCAGAAGATTCCAGCGTTGCATGCAAATCGGGCGGGTGGGCTCCTTGCCTTCCTCCACCCCTGCTGCCAATGCAGATGGAGGAAGCTGCGACAGATGCTTCTAGGGATAGAAAATGGAGGAGAGGAAGCATTAGGGGAAAGGAAGGGGTTTTCCCACACTTGAATTGGTTACGGCAGCATGACAGACAACATTTGAAGAAGGATAACTTCCATTTCCTACAGATCCGTTCTGCTGTTTAAAGAGATACAGTTTGGTGTTGTGGTTAAGTGCGTGGACTCTAATGTGGGAGAACTGGGTTTGATTCCCCACTCCTCCACTCGCAGCTGCTGGATGACCTTGGGAAGCCATAGTTCTGATAAGAGCTGTCCTTGAGAAAGAGCAGTTTCTATCAAGAGCTCTCTCAGTCCCGCCTACCTCATAGGGGGTGTCTGTTGTGGGGAGGGGAAGGGAAAGGAGTTTGTCAGCCGCTCTGAGACCCCGAGTGAAGGGCGGGGGATAAATCCAATCTCTTCTTCTCTTTTTCTTCTTATTTTCTGGAAGGCTAGAAGTTGGCAAGCCTGCTCTGGTCGGATCTTGGAAGCTTAGCGGGTCGGCCCTGGTTAGGCCGTGCGTGAAAGAGCGCCGAGGGTCGCTTCGCAGAGGCAGGCAGTGGCCGAGCCTCCTCTGACCTTCTCTTGCCTTGAAAACCCTGAGGGGTTGCCATAGGTCCTCTGCCACTCGATGGCCCTTTCCACCGCCGGAGCAAGAGCGGGGAGAGAATCGGGAGCAGAGATCTCCCCACAGGCGATGAAAGGGGAGATGGGATTTGAAAATCCCACCTGAGTCTGCCCGGAGGCGGGCTGCTCCTGTGTGAAACAGGGAACTGCGGAAGCTCAGTTTGTGCAATGCTTAGAGCGACATTTCAGGACTCAGCCCAAAGGTTTGACAAGAAGCCACTGGACTAAGCCCCTGGTGAGGTCTTGGCCGAATTAAAGCAATTACTCGATGAAGGATTTTCCATTCATGGCAAGACCAAAAAGGAAGGTTGTGCCTCCGTTAACATTTATGCAGATTTATTGTAACCAACACTTCATAGCTGGCATAGATCCGCTAGCTGATGTGGTGTGGGTTTAAACATGGGGGGAAAGCGTGAACGGTGGGGTTAAAAGGCGATGAAAGGAACTGAGAGCTTGTTGTTGTTGTTCAGTCGCATAGTCAAGTCCGACTCTTCGCGACCCCATGGACCAGATCACGCCAGGCCCTCCTGTCTTCCGCCGTCCTCTGAAGTTTGCTCAACTTCATGTTCGTTGCATCTATGACACTGTCCAACCATCTCATCCTTTGCCGTCCCCGTCTTCTTTGACCTTCAATCTTTCCCAGCATCAGGGTCTTCTTCTCCAGTGAAGTAGCTCCAGACAGCTACTGTAGTGCCAATTAAATGTACATTCCACCATGGCATGATGGTCCCTTGCAGTGCCTTAGTTTTATAGGTGCAATCTAAAAGAAAACAAAAGGTCTAGGATACTTTAGATTCCCCCTCCCCCTTGTTAGGAACTAATGGGCAGCGAAATTGTGCCTTTCTTGGGGTGGCAAAATCCCTTGAACCAGTTCTGTATGATTGTAAGTGATCACTTTCCCCTGGATACTTGATTAGCTTCATAGACCCCCCAAAGTGTGCTGTTGTTGTGTGTTTTATTCTAGGGTATAAGCTTTTGTGTGCATGCACACTTCTTCAGAATGTGTCTGAAGAAGTGTGCATGCACACGGAGCTTATGCCCAGAGTAAAAACTTTGCTGGCCTTAAAGGTGACCCTGGACTCAGACTTTGAATAGGACAGAGCGGGTTTTTGAAGACGGTTAGGAGTGCCTGAGGTTTTGCTGATGGTGTTGGTATTACATGTTATGACTGTTGTTTTTGCATTTTGTTGAAGCCTCTTTGGGCCCCTTTTTGGAAGAAAAGCACATTAATTAAATTTCCTGGCTGCTACCTCGATCTCTAGCCCTGCTCCCCACCGCCACCCGCCACCGCCGCACACCCTGAGTTTTTCCTCATCTGCCCCGTTTGCGAAGGAAGCCCGGGTCAGGCACACCTGCTTCTGTGTTGCTGTCACGACTCCAACAAAATCTGCCCCGTCGCTGGATGAAAACAGTACTGCTGTCACGAATGACGCTGCAGTTTGACTTATGTAAAGTGCAGGGATTTATTTGAGCAATGCTGAATGGCCCTGAACGAGACAGCCCAGGCTGGCCCTGACTTCATCAGAGCTCGGAAGCCAAGCAGGGTCGGCCCTAGTCAGTACTTGGATGGAAGACCACCCAGGAATTCCAAGGCTGAGGCAGGCAGTGACAACCCCCCCCCCTCCAAGCATCTCTGGTCTTGATAACCTCGTGAAAACACATCCTAAGTCGGCTGTGATTTGATGGCACTTTCGACCACCACCACCAGTGCTGCATGGGCCGTAGGTGAACACTCGGGACATTTTGTGCTCTATCCCATGCATAATCTTATAAACCTCGATCATGTCACCTCTCAGTCGTCGTTTCTCCAAGCTAAAGAGCCCTAAGCGCTTTAACCTTTCCTCATAGGGAACGTGTTCCAACCCCTTTATCATTCGAGTTGCCCTTTTCTGCACCTTTTCCAAAGCTATAATATCCTTTTTAAGGTGTGGTGACCAGAACTGCACACAGTATTCCAAATGAGGTCGCACCATTGATTTATGATATTGGCTGATCTGTTTTCAATACCCTTCCTAATAATCCCCAGCATAGCATTGGCCTTCTTTATTGCAGTCGCACACTGTCTCGACATTTTCAGTGAGCTATCTACTACAACTAACTCCAAGATCTCTCTCTTGCTCAGTCTCTGCCAGTTCAGACCCCATCAATGTGTATTTATATTTAGGATTTTTGGCTCCAATGTGCATCACCTTGCACTTGGCCACATTGAACCCCATTTGCCATGTTGACGCCCACTTGCCCATCCTTGACAGATCCCTTTGGAGTGCCTCACAATCCTCACTGGTTTTCACCACCCTGAACAACTACAAACAAAAGCCAATGATTTACTGGGGAGTCCACAAAAAACTCAATACATGTATGTAATATTATGCAAGACTAGTTTTTACCCCCAAGGGATACCATACCCAACCTCTAGCCATTTCCTTTAATTTCTTGACAGCTTTGACCACACACACACCTCACCATTTGTGCCCGCCTGCCCACTCCATTGCCCCCAGCAGCCTCCCGCCTTCCCTCTTTTGCATCAGTTTCTCACAGGCCAGATAAGAACCCCGGGCGGGCCAGTTCTAGCCTCCAGGCCACCTGTTGGACACCCCTGCTCTAACCACTGTGCCTCTCCAGGTGAGGAAGCTCCATAGTTGCACAGTAGTTTCCCATGTAACATCATCTCCGGGCATAATTTGATGAGCCAGTTTGGTGGAGAGCCAGTTTGGTGTCGTGGTTAAGTGCGTGGATTCTAATCTGGGAGAACCAGGTTCAATTCCCCACTCCTTCACCTGCAGCTGCTGAATGACCTTGGGCAAGCCCGAGCTGTCCTTGAAAGGGCAGTTCTGTCAAGAGCTCTCTCAGCCCCACCCACCTCACGGGGTGTCTGTTGTGGGGAGGGGAAGGGAAAGGAGTTTGTAAGCCGCTCTGAGACCCCGAGTGAAGGGCAAGGGGTATAAATCCAATCTCCTCCTCCTCCCCTTCTTCTGCTGCTGCTGCTTCCTCTTCTGCCTCTTCTTCTGCTGCTGCCACCCCCAGACCACAGCTTTCACACATTCCACGCTAGGTCTGAGTGCTCCTGGGGCACATGAAGGGTTGGGGCCATGGCTTCCACGCAGATTTGGGCCTGGAATTTAATTCTCTCAAAATCAGGCACTGCCCCCGTCCATATGACCGTCGTTATAAAGCAGCCATTGGGGCAAGGCCCTCGGCCCCCCTGTTGTGTTCACATGACTAAGAGGGGGGGGGCCCTGGAACCTTCTAGAGAGCAACGTCCCAACCACTCCTCCTTGTAAGCTTGCCAGCCTCCAGGTGGGACCTGGAGATCTCCCAGAGTTACCAGTGATCCGCGGACGAGAGAGATCAGTTCCCCTGGAGGAAACAGCTCCTTTGGCAGGTGGACCCCATGGCATTACAGCCTCCAGAGGTGCCTCCCGTCCCCAAACTCTGCCCTCTGGGGACTCCACCCCAAAAGCCTCCAGGCATTTCCCTACGCCGACTTCCCTACTGCATTGCAGGGGGCTCACTTACCCCACCAAGTTCTCTTTCTCTCTCCACAATATTCACAATTCATTGACACCCCTAATTTTAATGGTGGAATGCCCTGATTGTGCAGAAAGCAATTAAAATGTGCTATCTATTGTCTGTTGTGTGTTAAATTTTGTGTGCATCCAGCTTGTATGAGAACAGATGGGAGTGAGCGAAGATGCAGAAACTGAAGTTAAAGTTAGCTGTGTGTCTTTCTTCTTCAGTGTTAGAAGTCACCACCGCGTAGGAGCAGGGTTTGGTGGGGCGTGGAGGGTGTGGGCGAATTGTTTGGTACTGAATTAATAGCAAAGCAGCCGTTATCCTGTTTAATTTGTCATGACTAGCTCGGTTTATTGTCTTTCTAAAACGTTCAGCCAGATAACCTTCTTAATGTAACTTCATTGCCGTGATCCATGTTTCAGTTGTTACCAACAGTCCCGTAACAGGATATATTTTTAATCTATGCTGTAATGTGGTTGGGAAAGGAGATGTAGAAACCTGGGCCATTTCCCGGCAGAAAGTAATAAGTTTTTTCTTCACTCAGGATGCTCAGCACCCTGAGAGAGTTTTGTAATTATTATCCCAAGATTGATGCTTTTGGTGGGAGTGTAAATTTTGTCCCGTAGTAATCCATTAAGAAATCAATAATCATCCTGCTCTGAAATGCAGCTTCTGTTTTCCGCCCGGCGCACCCCCCCCCCCCCCCCCCGATTTTCTAGATCAGTCTTTGCCTTTGTCAGGAATGATAAATAGGAAGATGTTGCTGGTGAAGAGATTCAAGGAAGGTCAACTGGTCTTAAGCTGTTGAGTTGTACACTTTGATCCTTACATTTTGTGGCATTTTTCTTTAGTTTATATTCCTTCCAGTTTGTGGTGTTTCTAGAGGTAACAGAAGGAACAGGGAAACCCTCACTCCATCAAGGGTCAGTCTTATCTGCTCAGACCGGCAGTGGTTCTCCAAGGTCAGGCTGAAGTCTTTCACGTCATGCCCTACCTGGTCCTTTCAACGGGAGATGCCAAAGATTGAACCTGAGACCTGCCAATGCCTGCCTCCGTCTTGCAGCCCGGGACTTCCTTGGTGGTCTCCCTTCCAAGTACTAACCACGGCTGACCCTGCTTAGCTTTCAAGATGTACGAAAGAGATCTTGGGGCAAGAGTGGACTGTAAACAGAATATGAGCTGTCAGTGTGATGCAGTGATAAAAAAGGCAAATTCAGTTTTGGGTTGTATTAAAAGGGGCCATAGGATCGAAATCGCAGGAGGTCATAGCCCCTCCGTATACTGCCTAGGTCAGGCCGCAGCTGGAGTCCTGTGTGCAATTCTGGAGGCGTCACTTCAAAAGGGATGTGTGCAAAATCGAGAGGGTGCAGAAGAGAGTGACGAGGACGATCAGGGGTCTGGAGGCTGAGCCCTACGAGGAAAGGCTGAGGGCCCTGCAAATGTTAAGTTTGGAGAAGAGGAGATTGGGGGGGGGGGACATGATTGCTGTCTTTAACTATTTGAAAGGCTGTCATTTGGAGGAGGGCAAGGAGCTGTTCCATTTGGCAGCACAGAGGAGAGGACCTGAAGAAACGGGTTTAAATTCCATGCAGAAATTAGGAAAAACTTCGTCACGGTCAGGGTGGTTCAAAGGTGGAATTGGCTGCCCGAGGAGGTGGTGAGCTCCCCTTCACTGACAGCTTTCAAGAAGAGGCTGTACGAATATTTGTCAGAGATGCTTTAGGCTGGTCCTGCATTGGGCAGGGGGTTGGACTAGATGGTCTCTGTATGACCCCTTTCAAACTCTGTGATTCTGTGATTCTGATGAGATCAGGCTAGCCTGGGCCGTCCAGGTCAAGGGCTTCATCTGAGATTCCTGTAAGCAATTTTCTACTCATTGTGTCACGTCCCTTCAGATTAGTTTTCGGAAATAATCCAGAGCACAGTGTCCTAATAAATACCGTTTGCAAAATAAGCAGAATTTTCATAAGTTGTTTTCTTCTCCATCCTCGATTTTGATTAGAAATAGAGTAAAAACCTGTGGGTGTGAAAATTCCATCATGATTTCAGCTTTCAGAAGCTATAGCACAGGTGATTTAACAGAGAATAGTTTAACTAAAGGGGAAAGTCCCCAGTATTCCTCTGGGGATGATTATGGGTTTGTATGGCAGCAGGGGTCATTTCTTGCAGGAGCACACAGGAGCGGAGCTCCAGCAGTAAAGAGCCCAGGGGGCGGGAACATGCAACAAGCCCCACCCTCTGCTCCCAGCAGCCCTCAGTCAGAGCAAGAAGTGGCCAGGTAAGTTGCAGAGTCCCCCCCCCAGGCCCCCCAGCTACCATGGCTAGTAGCTGTTGATAGATTAATCCTCCCTGAATCTTTTAGAACTGTTTATTCCTGTGGCCATCACTGCATCCTTTGGCAGTGAATTCCACATTTCAATCAGCTGGAGACTGAAGAAGAAGAGTAGGTTTTTATGCCCCACTTTTCTCTACCCTAAAGAGTCTCAGAGTGGCTTGCAATCGCCTTTCCCTTTCTCTTCCCACAACGGGCACCTTGTGAGGTCGGTGGGGCCGAGAGAGCTCTGAGAGAACTGGGACTGGCCCAAGGTCACCCAGCAGCCTTCATGTGGAGGAATAGGGGAATCAGATCCAGTTCTCCAGAGTAGCTCTTAACCGCTACACCACGCTGGTTCTCCAGGAAGCCGAAGATCTCCTGGAATTACATCTGATCGCCAGACAACAGAGTTCGGCTCCCCTGGAGAAAATGGCTTCTCTGGATGGTGGAGTCTGTGGTATGATACTCCGCTGGTGTCCCTCCTTTCCCCAGGTCTTGCCCTCCCCATGGCTCCACTCCCCCAAATCTCCAGGTATTTCTCAACACAGTGTTAGAGACCCTAGTTAGGCCTTGTCCTCCTTTCTTAAGAACACAAGAGAACATCAGAGAGAACCAATGTTGGATCAGGACAGGGGCCCATCCAGTACAACACTCTGTGTCACACAGTGGCCAGAAATACCAGGCGCCATCAGGAGGTCCAGCAGTGGGGCCAGGACTCCAGAAGCCCTCCCCCTGTTGCCCCCCCCCCAAGCACCAAGAATACAGAGCATCCCTTGCCCCAGACCGAGAGTTCCTATCTCTTTGTTGTTGTTGTTCAGTCGCACAGTCGAGTTCGACTCTTCGCGACCCCATGGACCAGATCACGCCAGGCCTTCCTGTCTTCCGCCGTCCTCTGAAGGTTGCGTCGATGACACTGTCTAACCATCTCATCCTTTGCCGTCCCCGTCTTCTTTGACCTTCAATCTTTCCCAGCATCAGGGTCTTCTCCAGTGAGTGCTCCCTTCTCATTGTGTGGCCAAAGGATTTGAGCTTCGGTTTCATTTTCTGGCCTTCCAGGGAACAGTCAGGGTTGATTTCTTTTAGGATTGACTGATTTGATCTTCTTGCAGTCCAAGGGACTCTCAAGAGTCTTCTCCAGCACCATAGTTCAAAAGAATCTATTCTTCGGCGCTTGGCCTTCTTATCTCTACGTGGTGGCTAATAGCCACTGATGGACTTCTGCTCCAGATGTTGATCTAATTCCCTCTTGAAGCCATCCATGCTTGTAGCCGCCACCACCTCCTGTGGCAGTGAATTCCATGTGTGAATCACTCCTTGGGTGAAGAAGGACTTCCTTTTATCTGTTCTAACCCGACTGCTCAGCAATGTCATGGAGTGCCCACGAGTTCTTGTCTTGTGAGAAAGGGAGAAAAGTACTTCTTTCTCCACCTGCTCTATCCCATGCCTAATCTTATAAACCTCGATCGTGTCACCCCTCAGCCGTCGTTTCTCCAAGCTAAAGAGCCCCAAGCATTTTAACCTGTCTTCATAGGGAAAGTGTTCCAACCCTTTTATCATTCTAGTTGCCCTTTTCTGAACTTTTCCCAATGCTATAATATTCTTTTTGAGTTGTGGTGACCAGAACTGTACACAGTATTCCAAATGAGGTCGCACCATTGATTTATACAGGGGCATTATGATCCTGGCCGATCAGTTCTTCATTTATTATGAATAAAGTCACCTGTTTTTATTGAAGGAGACCCTCAGCATCTGTGTAAGCGATTCCAGCATCTTACAGCAGTGAGGGCCTGAAGTGACATTGTGGGTCAGATGCAGTGTCCCCTCTAAGCTGAGTTAGAGTGAGCTAGCTCACGGTTTTTTAGCCTCCAGCTCACAGATTTGTGTCTTCGCACGGGAAGGGATGGGGCTCCAGAGCAAACGAATTGATGCAGTAGCCAAATCACCTGCTCACATCTTTAATGCCAGTAGCTCGCAAAGGAGGATTTTTGCTCACAAGTCTACAAGTCTGTGAGCTACTGGCACTAAAACTGTGAGCGAGCGATTTGGCTGCTGCACAAATTAGTTTTCTCTGGAGCCCCATCCTTCCTGAGCTAGGACAAAAATGTGTGAGCCGGAGGCTAAAAAACTGTGAGCTAGCTCAGGCTAACTCAGCTTAGAGGGAACACTGCTCACAAGTCATGGTTTAAATGTAAGAAAACCAAAAGGTTAACAAACACCCCCCCCCCAAGACCCTTCCTCCCAAAAGCTGCCTGAAGATTTCCCTATTCTGTTTATAGATGTGAAGACCTTGGGGAGAAAGAACTTTTAAAATGGGGGGCGGGGTTGTGTATTTTTTTCCCCTTTGGAATGCGTGAAACACTTTTAAAGAGCAGCTTTTCACTCAGACGGCTCTTCCTAAAGACGTTCCTGTATAGTTTGAGGCTTTTCATAATATGAGGCTTTTTATGGAGAACAGGCATAAGCATTAGGTAACGGCACCAGTTCAAAACAGAGAGTGGGTGGAACTCTGCCGAACCCATTTGGTGGCTTCTGAACTTGGGGGGGGGGGAATTGCCCTCATTTCTCCATCCCTTGCTCAGGCTGTCTTTGCTGAGGACTCATAAGAACACAAAGAACACACGAGAAGCCAGTGTTGGATCATCCAGTCCAACACTCTGGGTTGCACAGTGGACCAAAATACCAGGCGCCATCAGGAGGTCCAGCAGTGGGACCAGGACACCAGAAGTCCTCCCACTGTTG
>NW_015166453.1:603561-638400 GCF_001447785.1 Gekko japonicus | reverse complement strand
CTGATGGACCTCTGCTCCATATGCTTATCTAATTCCCTCTTATAAGAACATAAGAGAAGCCAATGTTGGATCAGGCCAATGGCCCATCCAGTCCAACACTCTGTCACACAGTGGCCAAAAATACCAGGTGCCATCAGGAGGTCCAGCAGTGGGGCCAGGACACTAGAAGCCCTCCCACTGTTGCCCCCTCCCCCAAGCACCAAGAATAGAGAGCATCACTTGCCCCAGACTGAGAGTTCCTATCTATACCTTGTGGCTGATATCCACTGATGGACCTCTGCTCCATATGCTTATCTAATTCCCTCTTATAAGAACATAAGAGAAGCCAATGTTGGATCAGGCCAATGGCCCATCCAGTCCAACACTCTGTCACACAGTGGCCAAAAATACCAGGTGCCATCAGGAGGTCCAGCAGTGGGGCCAGGACACTAGAAGCCCTCCCACTGTTGCCCCCTCCCCCAAGCACCAAGAATAGAGAGCATCACTTGCCCCAGACTGAGAGTTCCTATCTATACCTTGTGGCTGATAGCCACTGATGGACCTCTGCTCCATATGCTTATCTAATTCCCTCTTATAAGAACATAAGAGAAGCCAATGTTGGATCAGGCCAATGGCCCATCCAGTCCAACACTCTGTCACACAGTGGCCAAAAATACCAGGTGCCATCAGGAGGTCCAGCAGTGGGGCCAGGACACTAGGAGCCCTCCCACTCTTGCCCCCCCCAAGCACCAAGAAGACAGAGCATCCCTTGCCCCAGACCGAGAGTTCCTATCTATACCTTGTGGCTAATAGCCACTGATGGACCTCTGCTTTGAATCCATTTCCACAAAGATGGATGGTGCAGAATCCATGTGAGGAGTCCCTGCAGGGGATGGGGGTGTGTGTGTCTTACCAGGAGAAAGAGAAAGGCCCAGGGCCTGTTGCAGCCGTTGCACAGGAAGTGACATCATCACGCCAGCAGCTTCTGGGCAACGTGCTGGTATTTGGGCAAAATCTGTATGGTAAAACCGGTTTCTCCCATACAGTTTTGGGCCAAATACCAGAGTGTCACCCAGACGTTGCTGGCGTGATGATGTAACTTCCTGTGCGACACCAGCACCGTGACATGGGCCTTCCTCTTTCTCCTAGTAAGTCTCCCTGCCTGCCAGCCGGCCGATCGGTGGCTGGGGGCAGGGCCTGGCAGTGGGGGCCCCCCACCTCCACCAGGGGGTCCGGCAACCCTACCATATGCATGTCTGCTTTGTGTGGATGGCCGGAAGGCAGAGAACAGGGCCAGTGGGTAGAATCCGGCTTCTCTTCCCCTTGTGTTCATTTCCTCACAGTTTGAACGTCTGCGCGGAGTTCATATTTGCTTAACAGAGAAACCCCTTGGAATTGGCTCATGTGCGCGAGGTTTGTAAACACAGCATGGATTTGGCAGAAATTGGGTTATAAATAGAATAAAGGAATGAAATAAGCGATGTGATGGATTGATTTCTCCCCCTCGCTTAAGCATTGCTTTGGCTTGGTGCACTCAGGCAGCTGACACATAGGCCTGCATCCCCCCCCCCTTCTGCATCTGCTGAGACTTCTGAAATCATCCGTTTAGATTTCGGCTGCTGATTAGTGTGGGCCTCTAACCAAACCAAGAGAAGGGAAGCGCCTCTAAGAATGGAAACAACTAATTAGGCGGCCAAAGAGGGGGGGAGGTTAAGCAGAAAACTGCAGCTTTTAAAGGCTGTGGAGCCTTGTCCACTGGTGCTAACGACTGTGGGATCAGCGCTCGTGTGCGGAACGCACACGAGCGCCGATCCCACAGTCGTTAGCGCCAGTGGACAAGGCTCCACAGCCTTTAAGAGCTGCAGATTTCTGCTTAAACGCCTTCTTGCCTCCCAGCAAGCAATGGCCTCCTTGCGAATAGGCATGGATTTCCCAGCGACACAGACATTCCGGACAACTGATGTATGTTTGACCGCACAGAAGAGAGGCATAGCGCAAAAGGCATCTCTCTGAGGTTGGACGACATGACCAGGGCCCCTCCCCCCCCCAAATTTGGTTTAGAGAGGTGACGTGTTGTGATCCAAGATCAGTTTTCTATTTTTTCCTGTGGATAGATATTTATGAACAAAGCTCAAAACACAAAAGGCTCCACATCTGACAATAGCACTACAGATGAGATTAGCTACAGATAATATTAGAATTTCAACAGCCAATCCACATGCAAAAGAACCTCCTCAGGAAACAATCCATATACAAAAGAACTTCCTCTATTAGCATGTCACAGCCTGGGGAACGCCTACAAGATAATGACTCAGCCCTACCCCACCTTCCTGAGTAGATATACATTACCTGCCTACCATTTTTCTTCTCACCTTGACACAGAGAGTACTCCATCTTTCTGTGTTATACCTCTGAGGATGCCAGTCACAGCTACTGGCGAAATGTCAGGTCCTACAATGCGAAGACCACGGCCACACAACCTGGAAAATCTACAGCAGCTAAAGCTGTTTTTATTTTAAAAGTTCCAAACTCTCATATACATAGGTCCTTACATGTCCCCTTACATGTACCGCTTGGTAACTCTAGAACAGAACAGGTAATGGGATTTTTGCTTGCAACTCCTATGCTGGGCTGTTTCGGAAAGCTTCCTGAACAAGACTTCTGTTGGTAAAATGCTCCTGAAATTTGTGCAGTCTCAACACAGTCTAATCATCTGAAAAATGTTTTGCAAGTTTTTGAGTGGATAAGGTTACTTGTCAGGCAAAGGGTTTTAGAGTAAAAATCAAATCACTACAATGCAGGGAAAAATCCCAGGCCTCGGGTGGGCAGGGGCTGTATGAGGTCCCCAGGCATTCTGCTTGGTTTCCCGCTCCAGTGCCTTAAAAGAGGTTGCTGTTACCAGACACTTCAGAAGTGTTTTTCCAGCTCTGGCTAAATAAATTCCTATTTCTTGCCTGTCCCAGTTAATGCTGGTGATTTGATTGTCGTATTACTTTGTTGACCAGCAACCTTACATACGTAGGGTTTAAGAAAAAATAAATAAATTTCAAAGAAAGAGTAGAAGTTGCTAGAAAAGAATCAAAGATACAGAATCATTTTAGATGCCTGGAGTGTGTCCCATGTACATTTGGTGCTATAACAGTAGAAGCAAAAAAACTTTCCATGCTATTCTCTTTTAGGCCCAGGAATATTGGTGGTAGTGGTGGAATGCATGTCAAGTCACAGGTGACTTACAGCAACCCTGTAGGGCTTTCAAAACAAGAGATGTTCAGAGATGGCTTGTAAGGGTGGGCACAGACCGGGAAAGCCCGGTTCAGGCCTCTTGAGCCGGAAGGCCCTGAACCTAACCCCTGAGCAAAAAACCCCCACCTGAACTGAACTGAACTGGTTCGGGTGGTGCCAAGCCCCTGGTTAGCCATGTCACTTCCAGGTGCTTTGGGTGTGCCAGGGCGGGGTCTGATGCCACCCGGAGGTGACACAAGAGCGTTAGGGGGCAAACCCTGAACCGAGCAAAAGCTTGGTGAGTGTTCGGGGGAAGGCGCTGTTCGCAAACCAAGGTTCGCGAGCCCAAACCTGGCAAAGTCCAGCCCAGCCTTTGGCTCGGGTTCCGGTCTGTGCCCATCCCTAGCAGTTTGCCATGACCTGCCTTTGCATCGTCACCCTGGACTTCCTTGGTGGCCTCCCATCCAAGGGCGAACCAGGGCTGACCCTGCTTAGTGTCTGAGGTCTGACAAGGACCGGGTAGCCTGGGCCATCCAGCTCAGGGTCCAGGAATATTCGGAGCTTTAAAACGACTGTGCATTCGATGAAAAGGCTTCCAAGAAGACAAGGCTAATTGTACTATTTTGTCGCCTGAAACCCCCCCCCCTCCCGAGTTTTGTCCTGTATTGGGCAGGGGGCTGGACTAGATTAGAGGTGTCGAACTCATTTGTCACGAGGGCCGGACCCAACATAAATGTCACTTTGTCGGGCCGGGCCATGTGTGCAATAAAATGTAATGCCAGGTACCGGAGATATAACCTGTATAAAGGACAGCAGCTGGTAAGCTCCAGGTTGGTGTATCCTCACTGCAAGGCCTCATGGGCTGGGAGGGGGGCCCAAAGGAAAACCCACATGGGCGGACTGGAGAGCCGGCAGTGCAGCACTGGGCAGACGCTCCCACGCTGCTTGACTGCTGCAGACGAGGTTGTTCTGCCATGCCGAAGCCACAATTCCCCCCTGAGCAGTCTCCTGTTCCCTCCCTTGCACTGGTTGCTCGCGGGCCACATAAAAGCCCCCGATAATAGGCCCCTTCCCCCCCCCCCCCCCCCGGGCCTTATGTTTGACACCCCTGGACTAGATGGTCAGTATGGCCCCTTCCAACTCTATGATTCTGTGATTAATGCGGGAAATGGTCCGTGGACATAATGGGATCAAGCCTTTTACCGCTGATGTTAGTGTTGGAAGAATCTCAACAATCTGCAGGTGCTCAGAGATCCACCACAAGTTGGTCTGGGGTCCCTCGGAGAGCTCACATTCTGCCTTCTGCCCTGTGCCTGATATCAGAATGGCAAGGCCATTCCCCTTTTCCTTGTTGGGCGTCACAAGAGCCCCGTGACTTATGAGAGCGTCGGTTGAAAATCCTCTTCCTGAGATTGTGGCTGTTCTGGGAACTGCTAGCCCAAGGTCCGTACTATCAGTTAGACCAGGCTAGTCTGTAAGCTCTTCATCAATGCCCAAGTTGTCAAGGGAAACATGAATGACATTTGCAACCCTTTCTATTCCGTGGGAAGCCCCCCTCCCCTGCGTCCGTGTTGTGCTGAGCAGAAACCGAGGGGGATCTTGTGACATTTGGCAGGTCAAACCAAAGGAACACAACAAGGGCCCCACATCACCATTTTTTTCGCGTGATGATATCAGTCTGCCTTTTTGTGAAAGGCGTGTTGATTTTTCCCCCACATCACAAGTACACAAAATTTGTCAACCAGGCAGTTGGGACTGATTTTCTGGACTTGCAGAGCCAAAGCTCCTGGTCTCCACTTCCCGTATCGACTATCTGCTCTATTCTGGAAAAGGGTCGGCAGCCGCCTGTGATTTCTGGATGTCGTAATTTGACATGGGGCTCATGTGAGATTGCACAAAAGGGATGCTCCAGGAGCTGAAATCTAGCAGAGGTTCTGCTCTGGTGCCTCATTAGAATGAAGCCAAGAGCCACCGGGATCCATGCATTTAAAACAACAAGAGTTGACATCGCTTTGCTTCCACCGCTGCATTAGTCGTGCTAGTGAGGCCGGGATGCTGCAAGCCGGGGGGCTGGAAATGAAGCAAGTGGAAGCCCAAAGAGCTCTTGTACCCGTAATCCAAGGAATGAAGACAATAGAGGCGGATCTTCCATTGATCCTCACAATTGGTCCTCTGTTTAAAATAGCTCAGCAAATTGGAACGGCACAATGCAGAAGGAAACGGTTCCTCTTTTCCACAGAAACCTTTGTGTCGATCTGGGAGAATGGCCTGTTTCCCCTGTGGGCGAAAGATGAGAAGGTGGCCCACGAGAGTCCTTCCCTTTTTCCTGCAGCTCAGGGTCATTCAGGTCATACGATAGAAAGAAAGAAACCCTCCCGTGTTGTTATTGAGCTGTTCCCGTGCACAAGTGCAAGAGGAGACTCTGGAGTCAAGTAGCGTGGGAACGTGAATAAATGTGGAGGTTTGAGGGAAAGATGAGGATTATACGTAGCAGAACAATACAACGGATTAGGTTCTTTTCCGCCCAGCCTTCTTGCTATCTATGCGTGAACTACATTGCCGTGCTACATTTTCCTGATTGCCTTCAAGCTATTGATGCCAAGCACAACATTGGCTGGATCGCCAGTGTCTTTGGACAGACCAAAAGGTAAAGAAATTTCAGTGTGTCCCACTCAAATAATAACAGAAGAGGCTATTATCCATTACAAGACCAAGAAATTGATGTCTTTCTTGTAACTCTGCCAATCAGGAGTCTCTTTAGAGTGGATGATCTCCAAAGCTCTTTGTCGTAACACTGCAACCTGCTCTGGATGACCTGACGCACAGTCATTCTCAGAAGCATTCTGCAGTGAGCTGCTGTATATTTTCTGGGTTGTATGGCCGTGGACTTGGCATTGTAGGACCTGACGTTTCGCCAGCAGCTGTGACTGGCATCCTCAGAGGTATAACACAGAAAGATGGAGTACTCTCTGTGTCAAGGTGAGAAGAAAAATGGTAGGCAGGTAGCCAGTTTGGTGTCGTGGTTAAGTGCGCGGACTCTAATCTGGGAGAACCGGGTTTGATTCCCCACTCCTCCACTTGCACCTGCTGATGTGACCTTGGGTCAGTCACAAGCTCTGGCACAGCTGTCCTTGAAAAAGAGCAGTTTGTGTCAGAGTTCTCTCAGCCCCACCCACCTCACAGGGTGCCTGTTGTGGGGAGGGGAAGGGAGAGGAGTTTGTAAGCCGCTCTGACACAAGTGAAGGGCGGGGTATAAATCCAATCTCTTCTCTTCTCTTCTCTCTCTTTATATCTACTCAGGAAAGTGGGGTAAGGCTGAGTCATTTATCTTGTAGGAGTTCCCCGGGCTGTGAAACATGGTAATGGAGGAGCTTTCGTGAGGAGGTTCTTTTGTATATGGATTGTTTCCTGAGGAGGTTCTTTTGTATGTGGATTGGCTGTTGACATTCTAATCTTATCTCTAGTGCTATTGTCAGATGTAGAGCCTTTTGTGGTTTTCAGGACAGGAAACCATGCCCTGTTTATTTTTAAACTCTCTTCTTTCCTGTTGAAATTGTGTTTATGTTTATGAATTTCCATGACTTTCCTGTGTAATCTGACATGGTAATCCCCAGGAAAACTCCTCCATTAGCATGTTCATAGCCTACGAGATAATAACTCAGCCCTACCCCACTTTCCTGAGTAGATATAAATTACCTGCCTACCATTTTTCTTCTCACCTTGGCACAGGGAGTCCTCCATCTTTCTGTGTTCTACCTCTGAGGATGCCAGTCACAGCTACTGGTGAAACGTCAGGTCCTACAATGCCAAGACCATGACGATACAACCCAGAAAATCTACAGCTGCTAATGAACTCCGGCCGTGAAAGCCTTCGACAACATATTCTGCATTGGCTTGTTTTTTAAATTAATGCATTTATTTGAGCAAAACCCACCGAAGGATCTATGCTTCTCAAGTAGCTTCTTCCCACACACTTCCAGAAAGATATGGCTGAAGGAATTAGTTGGCGAGACTAATAACATGTCAGTGGGGATGACTTCTAACAGAAGCAACGGTTGGCAAATGAGATTTTCGCACACTGGAACACGTCACACTTGTTTATTATATCACACAATGTTGGCTTTTGGGGGACTTGGAACAGCAGCCTGACCACTGATACAGATCTCAGCATACTATTCTGAATTAGGGAGTGTAGAGAAATGCTCCCCTCCCAAGAATTCATCCCAATGTTTCAGTCATTGTGACTATGCTCCGTGTGTGCCTAGGAGCCCAGTTGCAAATTTGTTCTTGCAGAAAGGAGGGGATTAGCAAACTCTTGGTTTGTTGATGACTCAGGCTGAAGCATGGCAGTGGTTGATTGCCCTATACCTGTGGTGTCAAACATGTGGCCAGGGGGCCGGATCAGGCCCCCGGAGGGCTTCCATCAGGCCCGCAGTGGAACTGGCCATCTCCTGCTTCCAGTTCTGATGCTGCTGCTGCATCATAGCTTGCTTTGCCAGACTCTCTTAATCACTCAGCCATTTCATGTTTTCCCTTGGGTCCTAGACTCAGAACTCTGAGCGTGAGATTTCTGTGGTGAATGTCAGTAAAGCAAAAGTAGGTTTGTAGCTTACAGAGCTAATGTTTTAAGCATGTTTATATTTTAAATTTAAAAAAACTTTGTGTTTGTGTCCTTTATAAAATTTATGTCTCCGCTACCTGGCATTACATCTTATGACACACATGGCCCAGCCCGACAAGATCCCATTTATGTCAGATCCAGCCCTTATAACAAATGAGTTCGACACCCCTGCCCTATACCTTGCTGGAAGGTGACACCCAGGGACAGAGGGGGGAAACAGCCAAATTGCTAGAATATATTCTCTTCCTCACAGGACAGGAAGATCTGAATGACTGGGGGGGGAGGGGTTCTCCCAAGGTAGATTATTAATTCTCAGAACATAGAAGAAACTGTCTTACCTTCCAGCTATTGGCCTGGAAAGCACAAGCCATGAAGGGGTCAGCTTTACCTAGGGACTCTATGTTGTCCACGTGGCCTGAGACAATGGGGGGAAGACCCAAACAAGAGAACTAAGTTAATTCTGAACTTCAAACAAATGTAGTTTCAAGTTAGAGTAGCCTGTCCTAATTAATCATTGTTTGGGATAAGTATGGAGTATGAAAAAAGGAAACTGTGTGTTTTTACCTTTTCGTTGTTCCGTTGCTCAGCTGGAGCGCTTGGACAGGACATGTGTATTCTTTTTATTCATATACTTTCCTATGTTTTGAATTTTCTGAGCCCGACCTGTGGAAATGCACCACTCCTATGCTGTCTGAAGTGTGGTAATGGGAAGAGGCAGTGGGTAAGCTCACCATCCCTGGAGAGCAATAGCTCCAAATTGCGAAGTTGTGATATCTCGCCCCGTGCTCGCTTGCTGGAGTGTAGTGGGAAGTGCAGCAACTAGGTGGTTTCTCGAAACAGGTGTGCAGGTATAGAGAGTTAGACGTACAGCTCAGTTTAGCAGGAGATACTCTCAGGGTCGTTGGTAGCAGTGGGAGTTACCCAGTTTGTTTCCAGCACCCCCAGCGAGCGAGGAGGGAGACTTGGGACAGCTGTGGGGTTTTCCAGTCGTCCAGGGACCAACCAGAAGGAACAGGGAAGGAGTTTGTGGGCACGTTCCTTCACATGGGGCTTTCCAAATGACCACATTTTCCTCATCTGTATTATGTCACGTAGAATTCTTCCACTGTTCACATGGGTCATTGTAGACGATCATCACTGGGAGTAAATGAATTCCAGGGCAAGTCTTAGCGGGGCAGGTACTTTCTCCATTATTCCAGTCCCGGAATAATCAAATTTAGCCGCTTCCTGTGGGAAGTTCATACAGTGTGATGATATGTGTTTGGTATAGATTTGGATCTGCACGCACTTTTTTACTAGGATTAAGAAGCGCTTGGGCCACCAGCCGTGGCAGTATTTTTTAAAAAAGTTTTGATCCCCTTTTTGTGCTCTTCTAGGTTGTGTGACTGTGCGTGCACAATGGTAGGAACTGAGTTGTTGATTGCTCTGGAGATCCTGTGTAAAGTGGGGGGGGGGGCGTTAAAAAGACTGCCCAGCAGGCAGTAGACGCTCCTTTTCAGGGCAATAACCTCGAAGACAGAAGACTCCCACCACCACCGAGTTCCGGGAGGGGAGAATCCAGGTGTTGTAGGAAAGACCCAGCATTCTCCTTCAAGGAAACCTTTGAGCAAATAATGCCAGAGTGAGTAAAACATTCCCTCTGGAGGATTCACATTATAATCCTCTTGCAGATTGCATCATGCCGCTGCTGGTTATGCTAGGTTGCAATTTTTTTTAGCCGATTTATAGAGGCAGGCGCACAATCTCTATTTCAACGGCGCTTGTTTACCCGTAATGCCCTCCGCAGCTCTCTGACCAGCAGGGCAGGTTGGAAACTGGGAAAGCACTAAAGCGGTTGGCCAAAGACATCCAGTAAGTTCAGTCATCAGTAATCCATATACTGTCCTTGGTAAAGCAGTATATACACATCTTAAAACATATAACTAGTGACCCCTCTCAGATAAACTAGTTGCTGTTGATTATCAGAGCGTGGCAACTGTTGTGAAAACTTGTTCATTTAGAAAAAAAGAACAACACCAGTTCATTTAAATCCACTCATTTTTTGAAAAGTCATGTGAACATAAATATCCCATGAAGGCAGGCCTTGTGAAGCCATTGGATAATAATCACATCTGTGAATTTGCTTTTGCAAGTAGTTTCAGAGGGTAGCTGTGCTGGTATGCAGTGGAACCACTGGGTTTGAGTCCAGGACCACCTTGGAGGCCAACGGGATTTTGTGGGGAGGTGTGAACCTAAGAACATAAGGGAAGCCAATGTTGGATCAGGTCAGTGGCCCATCCAGTCCAACACTCTGTCACACAGTGGCCCAAAACACCAGGTGCTATCAGGAGGTCCAGCAGTGGGGCCAGGAGACTAGGAGCTCTCCCACTGTTGTCCCCAACAGTCCAACTCTCCGTGTCACACAGTGGCCAAAAGTACCAGGTGCCATCAGGAGGTCCAGCAGTGGGGCCAGGACTCTAGAAGCCCTCCCACTGTTGATCTCCCCCCCCCCCCAAGCACCAAGAAGACAGAGCATCCCTTGCCCCAGACTGAGAGATCCTATCTATCCCTTGTGGCTAATAGCCACTGATGGACCTCTGCTCCATGTGCTTATCTAATTCCCTCTTGAAGCCGTCCATGCTTGTAGCTGCCACCACCTCCTGCGGCAGTGAATTCCAGGTGTTCATCACTCTTTGGGTGAAGAAGGACTTCCTTTTATCTGTTCCAACCTGACTGCTCAGCAATTTCATGGAGTGCCCACGAGTCCTTGTATTGTGTGAGCTCTCAAGAGCTTTGCCTCAAAAGCTTATACCCTCCCCCCCAAAAAAAATCTTAGTTTCTAAGGTGCTACTGGATTTGAATCCTTCTGTAAATTGGTTATCATTTTTTTGCTGGCCTGGTCACTTCTAAGTTGAATGTCTGTAGGGATGCTAGCAGCCTCCAGGTGGGACCTGGGGATGCCCCAGAATTACAGCTCATCTCCAGACTACAGAGCCAGTTGCCCTGGAAGTAAATGGATACTTTGGAGCAGTGCTCCCTCTAAGCTGAGTTAGTGTGAGCTGGCTCACAGCTTTTTAGCCTCCAGCTCACACATTTTCACCTTAGCTCAGGAAGGATGGGGCTCCAGAGCAAACTAATGTATGCAGTAGCCAACTTGCTTGCTCATAACTTTATTGCCAGGAGCTCACAAAGTAGAATTTTTGCTCGCAAGACTCCACACCTTAGAGGGAGCATTGCTGGGGGGGGCTTTATGGCACTGTACCCCACTGAGGTCCCTGTTGTCCCCAGACTCCATCCCCAATTCCCCCAAGAGTTTCCCAAACTGAATCTGACAACCTTAACCCCTCCCCCCCACCCCCCCCACTCCAGTGACCAGGAGGCACCTGACAACCGTAAATGCCTGGCTTTGGCTGTTGTTTCACCACACACATTTTACACTCTGCAGGCAGGTTGTGTGTCTGCTGCCGCGCAGTAAGCCTGTCGCTTTTCTGGGCCCGTCTGTTCCACCTGGCGATTGTCAGCCGCCAGCTCTTTTCAAAGTAGCCTGGTTGCCCATCCAGAAGTCCTGCGTGGCCAGGGTGGCCTTGGAGTTTGTGGTGGGCTGAGGACATTTTAGGACAGCACCATTGTGGGTCGGAGTTTAAAGCACACTAAAGGTGTTGTATGGAGAGGCTTTCTTTTTTTAAAAATAAATAAATATAGCCACTTGATTTTCTTTCTTGTGGCCATTTTTTCTTCTTCAGCCTCTTATCTGTGTAGTAATTACCTGCATTGTGTTCTGAAGGTGCTGTTAGCCATGTGGCCGGATTCAGATGACAGGCACTAATGCATCTTGTGATAGAGGTTCATAAAAGTATGCATGGGATGGAGAGAGCTGACAAAGAGAAAATCTTCCTCCTCTCCCAAAATGCTGGAACTCAGAGGCATCCAGTGAAGCTAATGGACAGTAAGTTCAGGATGGACAAAAGGAAACACTACTTGACACAGAGAGTGATTAAAATGTGGACTTCGCTGCCGGAGGATGTAGTCAGGGCCACAGGAATAAACAGTTTCCAAAGAGGATGATATAAATTCAAGGAGGAAAAGTCTGTTAAGCAGCGTCTGGAGAAACACTTGTCCGGGATTCTCCAAGCTGATCATGCATTGAGCGATGGGTTGGCGTGGATGGCCCCTTCCCAACTCTGTGATTCTATGATTCTATCAGTAGCCACTAGCTGAGGGGAACCTCCACATTCAGAGGCACTAATCCTCTGGATCCCAGAGTCAGGAGGCAACATCAGGGGAAGGCCTCGGCCTCTCTGCCCTGTTGTCGGCCCTCCAGAGGAACTGGCTGGCCCCTGTGTGAGAGACAGGATGCTGGACTGGAGGGACCCTCCCTGGTCTGACCCAGCAGGGCTCTTCTTAGGTTTTTATCAGAGGAGAAGGCCTCGGCCTCTCTGCCCTGTTGTCGGCCCTCCAGAGGAACTGGCTGGCCACTGTGTGAGACGGGATGCTGGACTGGATGGACCCTCACTGGTCTGATTCAGCAGGGCTCTTCTGAGGTTCTTAGGAAGGCCTCAGTTTCCATGCCCTGTTCTTGGACCTCCAGAGGAACTGGCTGGCCACTGTGTGAGACAGGATCCTGGACTAGGTGAACCATTGGTATGATCCAGCAGGGCTCTTCTTGTGTTCTGTGCCTCCAATGCCACTGAAGGCTTCCTGAAGCCATAAAGCCATGATCTCTGCAGTCTGACTTCAGGCCCTTGGCCAAGTGGGAGTCTGTTTCCTTGCTACACACTGGAAGTAAACCGAGTGGGAGGAAGATTCCGGCCTGGGCACTGCCTGTATGTTGTGAGCCTTTAATTGTATTCTGTGTGTCATGGGAGGGGGCAGGGGCATGCAAGCATGAGGATATTTCACTTGCACACAACCCCCCCCCCCAATTGGGGTTCCTTATGATGTCTGCATAGGGCCTGTGTGCTCAGATTATTTAAGGAATAAATCTCTCATAACAGACCAACGAATTGAACCAAGACGATTAACTGTGTTTGTCTGTAGCAGTAGAAAAGAGCAAGAGTCCACGAGCACCTTAAAGACTAACAAAACGTGTGGTAGGGGAGGAGCTTTTGTGAGTCCCCTTCCAGGACATTCAGTTGCTGACCTAAGAGTAACTGTTACCTTATGAAGGAATTTCAAAGGGCGATTGGGAAGAGAGACTGCTGAATCGTAACTGATAATGAATCTCAAGACAGTGCATCCTCCTGGACTGAATCAAGACCTAGGTTTCCTATTTCATGACCAATGCTGATTTCTTCATGCCTACTAACCCTATGCATATCACAACTAATCCAATCAAGCCTGCTATTGTCATTTACCTGCTGTGATTTTTCAGCATCTGAAATCGCTCCACTCTCCAAGATATAAGGACAGTTGGACTTCCATTCTAGCTGTATCTGAAGAAGTGAGCAGTGACTCCCGAAAGCTCCTCTCCTGCCACAAATTTTGTTAGTCTTTAAGGTGCTGCTGGACTCTTGCTCTTTTCTACAAATTGGACTGTAATCAGTACGCAGGCTTGCTAATGTCTATGTGAGCACTTTGGATAGAAAGCGTTGTCAAGCGATTGCTGGCTTGTAGCGTAGGTTATTTTCTTTTGATCGACCATTGCTACCAAGATGCAACAAGCTTTTGTGCCTCAGCAGTATTTTCTTTTAAAAATTTTTACCTTACTCTTTGTCCACCTTTCTCCCTGGGACTCAAGGCGGATTACGTAGAATAGATCAGTGCAGTCAACCGAGTGGAACTTCCAAAAGGCAATGCAACAGGATTTGACTTATTTATTATTATTTGTATTTGTATTCATAGCCCGCCCATCCCACGAGCGGGCTCAGGGCGGGTAACATCATAAAACATACAATAAATACAATCAAAATTGAACAATGTAAACAATCTAAAATTAATAAACATTAAAACACAGCCACACTTCTAACAAATCAGCTGGCTGCGGATTCCCTGGCATATTTATTGATTTATTAAATTTATACCCCGCCCTCCCCCGTAGGGCTCAGGGCGGCTTACAGGGCAAGAAATCTTGCAACAATAAAAACATCCTATACATTTAAAGCATACTATACAGTTTAAAACCAATCTCAATACAAATAAAGTGCTCGGGTTGCTAAGTAGATGGGTGACAACCACCTCAGGGAGACCATAGATGGACGCCCGCTGCCTCAGCCGAAGGCCTGGCGGAAGAGCTCCGTCTTACAGGCCCTGCGGAATTGAAGGAGATCCCTATGCAGGGCCCTGATCTCAACTGGGAGCATGTTCCACCAGGCGGGGGCCAGGGCCCTGGTCGAGGCAAGACGGACGTCCTTTGGGCCAGGGACAACCAGGAGATGTTGATCTATAGAGCATAACGCTCTTCGGGGCATAGATGGGAAGAGGCGGTCCCTTGTAGAGATCTGACTTGTAGGGATCTGGAAAGCCAACCAGAGGTGAAGCCCAGTGTAAGTGATAACACGACACGTTGAATGAAAGCAGAAATTACGTAGCAGGAGCCTACTTACAGCAACAGACACTATACATAGTGTTGTCGTCTACAGTCCTCAGCCCTTTGCCCCATGCTTCTTTCCAAACCGCATTCGTACGGCGCGGCCCCCTTGAGTAAGTCAGTTTTGCATGGCTTGCGGACAGCCGGGAAGGGGGGGCGGGCGGCAAAAAGTAGAGCGAGTTTGCTTGTTTGCTTCAGAAGCGCCCCTTGTGTCTTGATTCAGAGAGTTGTGCCAAGTGATAGCTAAGGGACGTCTTCCATCTGCCAGGCGACCTGGAGCAGAAACCCGGGTGGGCACCCACTGTCGTTTGGCTTGGCAAAGCCTCGTTATGGCGATTGCCCCATTCTGAAAGGTGCTGTGTCAAGGAGAGGGGGCTGAACTTTGGAAGGGCCAAGAACTGGGAATAGGTAAGCCGCTGTCAACTCGGAGGGTTCGTTGGGTTCTCAGTAGTGGTTAAATGATGTCTGAACCTCCAGCCAGAGGTTTGATGCGCTTGAAGTAAATGCACATGCCAGAGGTGTAAAATAAATGTTTGGCTTTGATTTCCACACTTTCTCCTGTAAGTAGGAAGGTCTACATTTTCAGGGTACGTAATGCGTTTCGTCACGCAGGGTATAAATTAACCAAAGCCTGCGCAATGTGTTTTAAAAGGATTTCCTGGAGATAGAAATGTATTTAATAAAGCAAAGGACTGTGGTCAGGGTGGGAGTTCTGGTTTTTAGCTCTGTGCGTGCGTGTGCGTGCGTGTAAAGTGCCGTCAAGTGACAACTGACTTGTGGCGACCCCAACGAGGGGTGCTCAGGGTAAGAGGTGGTCTACTGTTGCTTTCTTGGGCAAAGCCTTCCTTGGTGGTCTCCCTCCTAAGTACTTTTTAGCTACAACACATTGACATCCCTTCCTAGACTAGGCCAGATCTAATGGGTAGAAATGACAAGGGAGTCGTTACCGGCTCAATATCAGGAGAAACTTCCTAACTGTGAGAGTGGTTGAGCAGTGGGACAGACTGCCTCGGGATGTGGTGGATGCTCCTTCACTGGACGTTTTCAAGCGGAGGCTGGACGACCATCTCTTGGATATGTTGTAGGTATGTAGGGCTGTCTTTCGGCTATGCTCCTGCAGAGTGCAGGGGGTTGGACTAGATGACCTGCAAGGTCCCGCCCAACTCTAACATTCTATGATTCCTTTCAGCTCATTACCACCATTGGTCAGTGTGTCGTGCAATGCTCCCTCTAAGCTGTGGAGTCTTGTGAGCAAAAATTCTACTTTGCGAGCTACTGGCATTAAAGTTGTCAGCGAGCGATTTGGCTGTGGCATAAATTAGTTTGCTCTGGAGCCCTCCTTCCTGAGCTAAGACAAAAAACTGTGAGCTGGAGGCTAAAAAACTGTGAGCTGGCTCACACTAACTCAGCTTAGAGGGACAGTGCAGAGGTCTGCCAAATTGATTTGCTAGTGTCAGCCTTGCTTGTGAGAAGGTGAGAAATGGCAACTTTTCCATGGTGTCTGGTAAAGATTCCTGTGCAACTCAAGGTCTGACGTCATCTTTCATCAGTGGAATCCAGGCCAACACAAGATGGCACCTTATATGTTTTGTTCTATTTACAAAATTTGTATCCTATCTTTCTGCCCTTACACAGGCCACCAAGGCCGCTAATGATTTAAAATGTGTATGATAAAATCACATTTAAAAACCATTAAAATCAACACCCTCAAACACACAAACACCTTATTACTGAAGAGCAAAGTCGGAGTCCAGGGGCACCTTTAAGACCAACCAGGGGTTATTTCGTAGAAAAAGAGGCGCAGGAGCTCATTAGCATAACTTATTTGCATATGCCACACCCCCAGACATCAGAAGGCAACACCCACCGCTCAGGCTCCACTGGACTGTTTTGGATTGCTAGCTATTGGGGGGGGGGGCGGAAAGTGCAGATCTGTCCTCGCAGAGGAGGGAGAGCTTGTACCTGAACAAAACTTGGTCTTAAAGGTGCCACTGGACTGTTTTGGGCCGGGGTGCAAGGGGGGGGGCTCTGCAACTTACCTGGCTGCTTCTTGCTCCTCGTGGCCTGGAGCTGCTGGGACTGGGAGCAGGGGGCGGGGCTTGTTGCATGTGCCCGCCCCCTGGGCTTTTTACTGCCGGAGCTCCGCTCCTGTGCGCTACTGCAGGAAATGACCCCTGAGACCATCAAAGTTTTATTCTGGGTATAAACTTTCATGTGCATGCACCCTTCTTCAGGTACTTTCTTCAGATATTCTTCGGTGTGCGTGCACACGGCATCTTATACCTAGAAGGAAACTTTGTTGATCTTAAAAAGGGCTGCTGGACTCCAGTTTTGATCTGCTGCTTCAGACCAACATGTTGAACTGCCTGGGTCCACCTCGCACAGTCGAGTCCGATTCTTCACAACCCCATGGACCCCATCACACAAGGCCCTCCTGTCCTCCGCCATCCTCCAGAGTTTGCTTAATTTCATGTTCGCTGCATTGATAACACTGTCTAACCATCTCATCTTTTGTTGTCCTCTTCTTTTTCCACCAATCTTTCCCAGCATCAGGGTCTCCTTCTCCAGTGAGTGCTCCCTTCTCATTTGGTGGCCAAAGTATTTGAGCTTCAGCTTCAGTATCTGGCCTTCCAGGGAACAGTCAGGGTTGATTTCTTTTTGGATTGACTGGTTTGATCTCCTTGCAGTCCAAGGGACTCTCAAGAGTCTTCTCCAGCACCATAATTCAAAAACATCTACCCAGTTTGAGAGCCAGTTTGGTGTAGTGGTTAAGTGTGCGGACTCTAATCTGGGAGAACCGGGTTTGATTCCCCACTCCTTCACTTGCACCTGCTGATGTGACCTTGGGTCAGTCACAAGTTCTGGCACAGCTGTTCCTGAAAGAGCAGTTTGTGTCAGAGTTCTCTCAGCCCCACCCACCTCACAGGGTGTCTGTTGTGGGGAGGGGAAGGGAAAGGAGTTTGTAAGCCGCTCTGAGACTCCAAGTGAAGGGCGGGGTATAAATCCAATCTCTTCTTCTTCTTCTTCTATTGTGCTCTAAGACATTGAAGTCCTGTTCAGGCAGATCCCATTGATTTTGCTGGCTTCGGACTTCCAGTGTGGCTTCTTGAGTCTCTTTGTTGTAACGTGCGGTGCTGTCGAGGGTGTGTGTGTGTGGCCCCTTCCTCTGAAGCCTTCTTCTAGCTTCAGGTGGCCTTTTTGTGGCAACTCAAGAGCCGCTGACCACAAAGGAGGGTTCCTTCAGCTGGAGGGAAAGGTCCAGGCTTGTCTGGGCAGAGTGGATGGACTGACCCACGATCCACCTGCTCAGAGAAATTCAGAAGAAGAAGAAGAGATTGGATTTATACCTCCACGCCCTTCACTACTCAAGGGAGTCTCAGAGCGGCTCACAAACTCCTTCCCCTTCCCCACCCCACAACAGACACCCCGTGAGCAGTGTTCCCTCTAAGCTGAGTTAGTGTGAGCTAGCTCACAGTTTTTTAGCCTCCGGCTCACAGATTTTTGTCTTAGCTCAGGGAGAAGGGCTCCAGAGCAAACTAATTTATGCAGCAGCAAAATCACTCGCTCACAGCTTTAATGCCAGTAGCTCACAAAGTAGAATTTTTGCTCACAAGACTCCACAGCTTAGAGGGAACATTGCCTGTGAGGGAGGTGGGGCTGAGAGAGCTCTGACAGAAACTTCTCTTTTTCAAGGACAGCTCTGACAGAACCATGGCTTGCCCAAGGTCATCCAGCAGCTGCAAGTGGAGGAGTGGGGAATCAAACCCGGTTCTCCCAGATTAGAGTCCACCTGCACTTAACCACGACACCAAACTGGCGCACTTAACCACAACACCAAATTCAGGACCTTCCATGGCAGTGTTAATTCGTGTGTGTGCATGTGGAATTAAATCTTTGGATGAAACGCTGCCTGTGTATCATTCGACGAAGACGCGAATAAGATAAATGCCGGGATGAACTGTAAACTGAGAACCAATCAGCCTGCTGCGATCCTTGTGGATATGCCCTCAGGATGGTTTTAGGTTGCTAGAAAATGTGGAAAGACAGGAATATTGGGCTGCTCACATGGGGCGTAATAGAGGGGAGAAGGGTGGGGGGGGGGAAGTACTCCCCCTGTTTTTGTTGTCCCAGTAAGAAGACCCTGCTGACTTTGGGATGGGGGGTGGTGGGAGTCCATGAAATCGTGGAGGGGAGGGGCCTCTGATCCAAAAGCGGTTTGAGAAGGGGTGGTGTTCTTTGTATCTTGGTCGCTGTGTACAAGAAGAGGGAATGGGACTGAGGTGAGTGAATCTTACACATACTTGAAGCTTCCCTTTACTGAGGCCCCAGGCCCTCTAGCTGGGACACTTGGAGGCTGGAAGCGGGGCCTGAGTGGATTGGCTTAAATTGCTCCGAACTTCCCGACAGTCCGAGCGGTTCCTCGGTGGGACAGGCCTCCTCGGGAGGTGGTGGGTTCTTCTCCTTTGGAGGCTTTCAAGCAGAGGCTCGATGGCCATCGGACAGCAATGCTGACTCTGTGAACTCAGGCAGATCGCGAGAGGGAGGGCAGGAAGGGCTGCCTCATTGCTTAGAGTTCTCGTGGCCCTTTCTTGCATGCCCAGGGAAATGCCGATTGCCACTTTGGGGTCAGGAATCAATCCTGGAGGTTTTTTGTTATCTTCTGGGCGTGGAACAGCGGTCGCTACAGGTGTGTGTGGAGGGGGGAGGTATTTGTGAATTCCCTGCATTGTGCAGAGGGTTGGACTAGAAGACCCCGGAGGTCCCTTTCAACTCTATGATTCTATGAGGCAGACCATGGGCCTGTCAAGGTCAGTGCTGTCAATGTGAACTGGCAGCCGCTCTCCAGGGTCTCCGGCTGAGGCCCTTCCCATCCCCGACCAGCTGTTCCTTTTTGAACTGAAGATGCTGCAGGGGATTGATTCAGGGACCTACTGCGTGTGCCGTGGAGGCTTTACCCACTCTCCCCCTTTACAATAGCAGCATAATTCTGTAAATTGGGTGGAAAGTCTAGTAAATTTTAATTTACATTACTATTGTTGGATCGAGGTGGGTAGCCGTGTGAGTCTGTCTGTCACAGTAGAAAAGAGCAAGAGTCCAGGAGCACCTTTTGTTGTTGTTTGTCTAAGTTATGTTTGTTTCCTTGTAAGCTGCTTTGAGTCTCCCGGGGGCTGAAAAGCGGGATGCAAATGCTGAAAGAAAGCCCCAAATTAGTAGGCTGTTTCGGGCGGAGGAAGCGTCTTCGTGCCCTGATAGAAAAGTCTCTGTGCAATCCGGATGAGTTCCTCGTCACACTTCAGGCCCCTGGCTTCTGTGGTGAAAATGTTTGCATGTAGGGACGGAGTCAGAGAAGGAGCAGACATCTAGGCGTTCTTAACTCCTTCTAGAACTCCTGAGTGGTCTTAGGAGTTTGCACGTGGCCATTGACGGGGGTAGCCGGGAGCTTGCTTGGAAGTGACCAAACATGTCTTCTGCCCCCTCCTGGGCATGGAACAGCGGTGGTCACTGGGTGTGCGCGTGGGGGGGGGGGCATTTGTGAATTCCCTGCCTTGTGCAGGGGGTTGGATTAGATGGCCCTGGAGGGCCCTTCCAGCTCTAGGATTCCATGATGCTATGTGGCCGTGTGACCCCAAAGCAGGGCAAGGGCCTTGTGGAGGCAATCGGATCACAAAAATTGCGGAGGGACTGTGGCCTGCCTTTGTTTATCTTCATTTCGTTGAGAATTGAAAATATGAACAGAACCGAGAATCTGTTGCAGTACCTAAATGCTTGTTGCAGGGGCCCCCCAACCGTTTTGAGTCTATGGGCAGACTTGGAGTTCTGCCACGGCCTAGTGGGTGCAGCCACAAAATGACCGCTGCGATCTACCTTCGGTGAAGATCTGTGTGCTGTGCTTGCAGCTGCCGCCGAATGTGTTTTTAAAAAACTGCGTAGCCAATCAGATAGCTAATGGCCAACCAGAAGCCGTGCTGGGTGAAAGAAAGCCTCACCTGGTCCCGCCCACTTCCTGAAAACACCTGGCAGGTGCCGGAAAGGTATCAGTGGGTGTCACGGCACCAGGGGTCGTTTCCTGCAGGAGCGCACAGGAGCGGAGCTCCGGCAGTAAAGAGCCCAGGGGGCGGGCACATGCAACAAGCCCCTCCCCCTGCTTCCAGCAGCCCTCAGTCAGAGCAAGAAGCAGCCAGGTAAGTTGCAGAGCTCCCCCCGCCCCCCCCGGTCCAAAATAGTCCAATGGCACCTTTAAGACCAAGTTTTATTCAGGTACGAGCTCTCCCTCCTCTGCGAGGACAGTGATAGGTTGTCACTTCCCCCTCATTGTTTGTGGCCCTAGTAAAAGGTAATGTAATTAGTAATTGTACATATGTAAACCACTCAGAGCCCTTAGGGGGTGAGCGGTCTATAAATTGAGATTCAAGTACAAGCTCTCCCTCCTCTGCGAGGACAGATCTGCGCCCCCCCCCAATAGCTAGCAATCCAAAGCAGTCCAACGGAGCCTGAGCAGTGGGTGTTGCCTTCTGACACACTTCCGGTGATGTCAGGGGGTGTGGCATATGCAAATGAGTTATGCAAATGAGTTATGCTAATGAGCTCCTGCACCTCTTTTTCTACGAAATAACCCCTGCATGGCACTCAGCTGGCACCGTTTTTTTTGGGGGGGGGTCTCTGGCCTGCTGCGATATTTGAATCAGGCAACGCCGCTTGCACTCCAGTTTCTTGTCACTTCAGAATGATGTTATTGATTCTTAAATAAGACGTTGCATTAAAGGCACGGGATTCAACAGTGAGCCGTCTTTTCCGGCTGCTGAGCAGGACCTCGTGGAAACTGCGCACTGGACTGGAAGAGACCTGACAGGGGAGGTTTTCTGTAGAGCAGAGATAGCATCTCCCCCTTATCTTAGCAGCGCTAGCCCCAATCCAAGACTGCTAGTTTCGTAGGTGGTGAATTTGAAAGGGGAGGGGAGCGTGCCCTTCGTTCCCACAGAATTCAATGAATGGCTGAAATGTGGTAGATGCTTCCCGCAAACGGGGAAAATCTGTGTGGTGCTTTAACAAGAGACTTTTTCATTCTAGTGCCAAAGAACTGGATCCTGTCATAAGAACATAAGGGAAGCCAATGTTGGATAAGGCCAGTGGCCCATCCAGTCCAACACTCTGTCACACAGTGGCCAAAAATACCAGGTGCCATCAGGAGGTCCAGCAGTGGGGCCAGGACACTAGAAGCCCTCCCACTGTTTCCCCCCACCCTCAAGCACCAAGAATACAGAGCATCCCTTGCCCCAGATCAAGAGTTCCTACCTATCCTTTGTGGCTGATAGCCACTGATGGACCTCTGCTCCAGACATTTATCCAATTCCCTCTTGAAGCTGTCCATGTTTCTGTGGCAGTGAATTCCACCGTGTTCACCACTCTTTGGATGAAGAAGTACTTCCTTTTATCTGTTCTAACCTGACTGCTCAGCAATTTCATTGAGTGTCATTTCAATCTGTTGGCTCTGTTCCATTGCTGTAGGTCAAAGAGGCTTTTGCCAATGCAGTAGACGCCAGGAAGGATCACTAAACATTTGACTGTTTCATTGGTTATCTCAGTATCCTGAGGGAGGGAGCAGGAAGGACAGTTGTGGAGGCAAAGGATTTTCACATAGACATTGGTTTCACACAAAAGGGCCACGTGAAGTTCTGGAGACAGAAGGGCTATTCGCTGGGTAGCCACTGAATAGCTTTTAGAAATGCAGATACTGTACCTGGTGGAGCTCGGCACTGTTTCATATTTTCCAGAGCTTTTCGGCTAGCTCAGCGTTTCAAAACCAAGAGTGTCTTCCTTGGCCCGAGTTTTGTGGGTCTGTGGTTCAGGTCAGAAGAAGTGGGATGCCCCTGCGTGGGATTAGCCGAAGGCCTCGGAACCTCAGTTTGACTGACGGTTTGAATAGGCTCTTGTCTTTGATACAGAAAACATGCTGTTTTTTTCCAGCACCCGAACTCCTTGAGCACAGCCTACTGCTCCTGACTAAGTGTAGGAGGACTATTGGTGGATCTTGATTGATCACTGCAGTGATTTGCACGAGAAAGCCAAGGAGGTCCGTAGAGAGATGTGCGATAAATGAATTCATCATCTGCTGTGAAGTGAAAGTGACTGACAGTTACCTTCGGCCAAGGAGCTGCACTTAAAGAGCATTAGCGGGGCAGATGAAATGTAACATCTTGAGGATGCCTGCCATTGATTGGAGTTGCCGGATGAGAGCGGCTGGCGAACGGTCAGAGGAACGCGGGCTGGGTTCTCAGCTTCCAGTTTTGAGCACAGTACAGGAAATCACACACACACACACGCAACGCACACAGGGTTTTTAGAGGCGTGGATGCTGGGTGGTGGGTGCAGTCCCTTCCTTTCCGTGTCTTGTTTGTTTGTTTATTTAATTAATTAATTTGTACCCTCCCCCGCCCTCTCCGCGAGCAGGCTTAGGGCGGCTTACATTGGTTGGTACATAAACAACCATTAAAATCCATATAAAATCATTTAAACAATTCAATTGCAACTAAGATCATAAAGCCATAAAGTGCTGGCAATATTTCATTAATTACTTTAGATGGTGTAGTGAAGAGTGGATACAGACAAACAGTTTTCAACTCAGTGATCTTCCTAAGTCACGCCGCAGCACAGGCCAGATGTCAAAATTGAGGGCCAGGATCTATAAGTACGAATGGTGGTGGTAGTATATGATATTAATAGTTTGGTTTTACTTGTAGTAGTGTGGACTTCTTGAAGAAGAGCTGTCGAAACGAAGCTCACAATCCGGAGTCTTCATCCTTGTCTGTGTACCATTTATGGACTTGCACTATTCATGGACCTGCACATTATAGGATGCAATTTGGTTTTACTGATACACGTGGTCCTCTGTTATTCTTGTCATATAAATTTACTCTTTTTGCATGACTTTTTGAGCACTTGTGGTCTGCGTCACTTGTACAGTGCTTGCTTGCGTACTGAAGAGTGCATACAGACAAACAGTTTTCAAATCAGTGATCTTCCTAAGTCATGTGGCGGCACAGGCCAGATGTCAAAATTGAGGGCTGGGATCTATAAGTACGATTGTTGCTGGTAGTAGTGAAGGTGGCTCCTTAGCTGAAAGCCTGGTGGAAGAGCTCCGTCTTGCCAGCCCTGCGGAACTGTAAAAGATCCCGCAGGGCCCTGATCTCCTCCGGGAGCTCATTCCACCAGGATGGAGCCGCCACTGAGAAGGCCCTGGCCCTGGTAGTAGGAAGCCTGTCCTCCTCGGGATCCGGGAGGGTCAATCGGTTTTGAGACCCCGACTGTAGTGCTCCCTGGGGTGTATATGGGGAAAGGCGGTCCCTCAGGCCTTATTCCATCCAGATGTTGGGCGAGCAGGCCAGGGGTCTCCAATATGGGGTCCGCGGCCGCCATGGCGCCTGCTGACACTTTTCCGGGTCTCTGCCAAGTATTTCTAGAAAGTAGGTGGGGCCAAGTAGGGCTCTTCCCCAGCAAGGCTTCTGACAGGCCGTGGGAGGTTTGATTGGCTGCCACCATAGCACAGCCATCTTCACGGTAAGGCGGGGCGACCGTTTTGTGGCTGGCTCCACCTCCTGCAGCAGCCATTTTGTGGCTGCGCCCTCCACACTGTGTCCGAATTCCAAAGGCCACCTGCAGGCTCAAAAAGGTTGGGGGGGCGCCCTGTAGCAGGCGGGGTCAGAAAGCCAGCAGGGGGCACATTCTCTTGGTGAAGCCCCTCGCTCTCTCGTCTATACGAAGACAGGGGCTGTGAAGGCCAGGGGGGCAAGGGAAGACGGAATCAACCAGAGAAGGCGGGATAAAAATCCAATAAAGAAATAAATTCTTTGGAGTTCACACACAGCACTGCCCCGACAGGTCAATCCATACTGCCTGTTGGCCATTGATTATCGGGCCACGGCCAAATGTTTCACAAAGCCAAGAATGCCACAGTGTGGAGGGGTGGCCACTCAGCCTAGGTTATTTCGGGAGGGTCTTGGCTGTCCGCCTCTATAGGGGCAAGCCTCGCAGCAAAGCACATCACCTGCTCCTGGACCTGCAGACATCTCCAGGCAGGTTTACTTTTAAATAGTTGTTGCCGTTTTGATTTATTGTACCGGCCCCGCTGGTGGACCTCCTGGGTTTTGGGCCACTGTGTGACATGGAGTGTTGGACTGGATGGGCCATTGGGTCTGATCCAACACTGGCTTCTCTGAGAGCCAGTCTGGTGTAGTGGTTAAGTGCATGGACTCTAATCTGGGAGAACTGGGTTTGATTCCCCACTCCTCCACTTGCACCTGCTGGATGACCTTGGGTAAGCCATAGTTCTGATAGGAGCTGTTCTTGGAAAAAAAGAGCAGTTTCTGTCAGAGCTCTCTCAGCCCCAGCTGCCTCACAGGGTGTCTGTTGTGGGGAGGGGAAGGGAAAGGAGTTTGTAAGCTGCTCTGAGACTCCCTTGGGTAGTGAAGGGTGGGGTATAAATCTAATCTCTTTTCTTCTACCTCACAGGGTGTCTGTTGTGGGGAGGGGAGGGGAAAGGAGTTTGTAAGCTGCTCTGAGACACGTTTGGGTAGTGAAGGGCGGGGTATAAATTCAGTCTCCTTCTCCTCCTCCTCCTCCTCCTCTTATCTGTTTCGTAATGCCAAGCTGACCCTGGTGTTCCAGGAGAAAAAAATAAAGAACTTTTCAGTTCTTTAGGTCCCAAAGAATGGCAAATGATCTTTACAATTAAAATAAAAATGAAAAATTTGTTTGTTCTAAATTTAAAGTCTAAGAATAATTGACTGTTTGACAGATTCATTGACAAAGCAAGGATGAATACATGTCCTTACTACTAATGCAGTAGATTAAATTTTTGAAAACCTTCTGGTTTTTATTCCCATCCCACCCCCCAAAGAAACTAGCTAACTTGTCTCAGGGTTCCTTGCTGCAACCTCAGCTTTTTGTGGGGGGCGGGGCGGAAGAGGGTTAATAAAGAAATATTCGTCCTGGGTATTTCTAATTTTATAGGCTCAGGATATCTTTACCTAAAGAATTTTCCTCCCCTGAGCACATTTCTCTTGTCCTTCACCGTGTCTGCATGACGGCGATGTCACAACGGAGCCTCCTTTACAAATCACCTCAGAGGTATTTGTTAGCAGAGAGGAGAAAGGCTGGTAGCTTTCCTAGAAGTCTCTTAAAGTGTGTGTGTGTGTGACCCCCTCTGTGTTTCTCTCTAGACGCTCCTCCCTCTGGGGATGGGGAAACAAGAGGCCTTGTTGTTACCACAGCAGAGCAGAGAATCAGGCACCTGACATTCTTGGACTGACTTTTCCTGTTCCAGTGCTTTGGAATAGGAGCCCTGGAAACCCTCCCTCCTCCCCTCCCCACCCCCCACCCCCCAAGCTGGAGACGCGGTCCTTAGATCAGAATGATACTAGGCGAGTGTTTATGTGTTCTCACCCTTTCCCCGGGAGTTACTAATATTCCGGGGCTTCCTGCTCTAGCAGACCCTGGCAGTATATGTCAGCCTCCCAAACCAGCACGGCCCATGTTGTTGCCTGTCAGGAACGTAACAAGGCAGGTTGATCAAGTCCTTGGTGCTTGGGGGGCAACAGTGGGCGTCTCTTATGTTCTTAGGTCCGGGGCAGTGATGCTCTGTATTCTTGGTGCTTGGGGGGCAACAGTGGGCGTCTCTTATGTTCTTAGGTCCGGGGCAGTGATGCTCTGTATTCTTGGTGCTTGGGGGGCAACAGTGGGCGTCTCTTATGTTCTTAGGTCCGGGGCAGTGATGCTCTGTATTCTTGGTGCTTGGGGGGCAACAGTGGGCGTCTCTTATGTTCTTATGACCTTATGAGAGAGCCAGTTTGGTGTAGCGGTTAAGTGCGCGGACTCTAATCTGGGAGGACCGGGTTTGATTCCCCATTCCTCCTCCACTTGCACCTGGCTGGATGACCTTGGGCAAGCCGTAGTTCTGATAAGAGCTGTTCTTGAAAAAGAGCAGTTTCTGTCAGAGCTCTCTCAGCCCTACCTCCCTCACAGGGTGTCTGTCTGTTGTGGGGAGGGGAAGGGAAAGGAGTCTGTGAGCCGCTCTGAGACACCTTTGGGTAGTGAAGGGCCATGGGGTATAAATCCAACCTCTTCACCTTCTTCTTCTTGGTGTGCCACTCAGATTGGGCCAGCCCTGCAAATGGCACTGTGAGGTGTGCTTAGCCTTTGTTGCATCCACACACTGGAGATACTGCTGGTAGCGTCCCGTTCTGGGCTGTTTTCTCTCTTCACTCACTTGAGTCGTGGTGTTCCAAGAAATGTCTGTCTGAACAGTCCCAGGAGACTGAGGTGGTTACTCCTAATCTGGGACAGAGACCAATGTTCCCTCTAAGCTGTGGAGTCTTGTGAGCAAAAATTCTACTTTGTGAGCTGCTGGCATTAATAATTTTAGAATTCCATCTTGTACTTTTATAGTGAAATAATTTTAGAGCACCGTAAAGCAAATTTTAGTAAATTGTATTGTTGTATTTTTTTATATTATTCTGTACTGTTTTAATGTTTTAACTTGGGCATTTTTGCCTCCTGTGAGCTGCCCTGAGCCTTTGGGGAGGGCGGGGTATAAATTCAAAAATAAAATAAAAAAATTAATAAAAAATAAAGCTAAAGTTGTGAGCGAGCAGTTTGGCTACTGGATAAATTAGTTTGCCCTGGAGCCCTCCTTCCTGAGCTAAGGCAAAAATCTGTGAGCTGGAGGCTAAAACAACTGTGAGCTGGCCCACACTCACTCAGCTTAGAGGGAACACTGACAGAGGCACGGATTTTTTCATTCAGCTCAGGTGTGTGCCACCTCGTGGTGGCCTGGCAAACCCCGTGTGGGCACCAGCTAGGCACAGCAGCCAGAGAGGGCTCCAGAACTGTGGAAACAAGGGGCTTCACAGGCCCCAGTGGACGCCCGCGAGGCAATGCGTGTGTGGCTTGGAGCATCACGCGTTGCATAGACCTGTTCTAGTTCATAGGCAGGCCAAGAACTGTGTTGGCCTTTGTGTTCTTAAGCTAGTGGGATTTGGTGCTGAGCTACCACTGGAGAATGGCCTGTTATGCGTGGGTGTTCCCCCTCGCTGCTTTCACTGCTCATGTCCGTCAAGTTTTCTTTGTCATTCGGCAATGAGTTTCCTCCCTTCAGTTCTCAGTTCGCTTTCTGATTGCCGTTTCCCCAGGTTTTCTGAGAGTGCTTTTGTTGCCGATTTCCCCCTTGTTTCACTTCCAAGCCAAAGGTAATTCAAAAGCTTACAGATTGCCTCGGATTCCCCCCCCCGCCCTTTTGCCACCCCTTGAAGGTCACTCCCCCACCCACATTGAGGTCATTCTGCCCACGCTGCACCTTCCTCCATCCTCCTCCCTCCATCAATGTATGAGCACCATTTCGCCCATGTTTTTAAATTTGTAGGTTTTTTTTTTACAAACGGCATGAGTCTAGTGATATGAGACTGTCACTAGTCTCAGATCGTTGAATTTAAAAAAATTAAATCGATGGAGGGAAAAAGTTTAAAAGGAGCTGTCTGAAGCTTAGTTCCCCACTGATATTTACTTGAAAGGGGGATCGGAGAGGAGGCAAACGACAGCATCCCTGGCACACACACACACACACACACAAAAGGATTTCAGTGCTGCATGCAAACAAAATAATGGGGGGGGGTCATCAATGCAGAATGAAATTGACATGAGATGTAAAGAGAGAGAGAGAGACACTGGGATGGGAAGCCTAAAGCTTTGAAAACATTTTTCCCTTTCATGCTTTAGTGAACAAAGTTTTTTGGGGGGGAAGTGTTTTGGAAGTTTCCAGAAGCCTAACATTAAAATGGCAGCTGAGCCGCATGGACCTTCTGCAAACTGCCAAACTTAAGAATCGCTTCGGATCAGTCCGTTTGGAGGACAGAGTGCAAACTGCACAGGACAGGCTCTGAAAAACTGCCAAGATCACGACCAATGTGCAGGATCAAATTAGAGAATCACAAAGAGAAAACCACGCAAATCTGCAAGGAAGGACAGGAAATTAGCATTTCTATGCAGCTGTGCTAGAACATTGGCAAAATTACTCCCCTCCAGTTGTTTTCAATTTAGTGGCACAAGACTAAAAAAGCTCTCCAGAGCTTCTTCCAGAGGACTCCTTCCCCATACAGATTGCAGCCCTGTGCAAAGCATAATGGAGTTGCTTCTGACTTCGCACAGGCATGTGCACACACACACACGTTGCCAATGATCACAGTTTGCAATGCCAGTGGATTCTACCATGCATTCTGTACACTCAACATGTGTGAATCCAATTGTTCACTATGGGCAATAACAGAGAATCCCCTAGTGCTCAGCAATATGGAAATAGGGGCCTTGTAGCTGCTTGCCAGTTTCAAAAAAAAGTCTGATCAGTTTCAACAGTGGGTTCCCCCCCTTTGCCTGCATTCTTTTCTGTTCCCTTCCATTCAATGAACTAACACTAAAATTTGTGCGTAAAACCTAGACCATGAGGATTTAAATAGAAGGTGCTTGCTGGATGCTACTGCGCAGCTGCGATAGGGCAATTATGTAAAAAAAAAATTAAAACACTGGATGCCACTCCCCCAACACATCACAAGTGATGCTCCACTCCAGTTTTGAAAAGTGCGTTTTTTAAAATTGTAGCTGCAGAATAAATATACCGGAGGGAAAAGGATGGTGCATGAGGCAAGCAGTCAAAGATTAGAGACTTACTGCTCTGAAAATCTGCAGTATGATGTGTGTGTGTAATGGGTCGGTGTTTCTCTCGACCATATTGAGGAGTTCCATGAGTAGAGTTTGAGAAAACACCTTCTTTCATGTGAACTCTGCAGAGAGTTAAAATGTAGTAGGTCGTTAAATCTAGTAGGTTGTTTCCGAGGGTAGCCGTCCGCAGTGGAACAACTAGATACGAGTCCAGTAGCGCTGTAGAGGCTGGCAAGGTTTTGAGTGCAGCTGAGGAGGCAAGGTCACCGTCCAGTAGGAACGGCACCCCCTCATACTTCTGTTACAGCGCTTCATCCTGGGAGAAATCCACTGGAGACATTCCGGGTCTTTTAACAGGACAAGTAAGATCTTCAGTGTTCTCGGGCCTGTTCTGAATTTAGTTTTATGCTCTTGGTTTTCTTATTGTTGTTTTGCTTTTATTGTTGCTGATTGTACCGTTTTACAGTTTCTGTTCATTGGTTTCTGTTTTGGGGAGGGCCTCTGTGGCTCAGTGGAAGGAGAGGTCATACCTCTGATTTGTGTGCAGAAGGTCCCAGGTTCAATCCCCGGCATCTCCAGTCTAATGGACCAGGCGGTAGGCAATGTGAAAGAGAGGCTGCAACCTGAGACCCTGGAGATCCCCTGCCCGTCTGAGTAGACAAGAATGCCCTTGTTGGACCGATGGGCAGGGGTCATTTCATAGAAAAAGAGGTGCAGGAGCTCATTAGCATAACTTATTTGCATGTGCCACACCCCCTGACATCACCGGAAGTGTGTCAGAAGGCAACACCCACCGCTCAGGCTCCACTGGACTGTTTTGGATTGATAGCTATTGGGGGGGGGAACGTGCAGATTTGTCCTCGCAGAGGCGGGAGAGTTTGTACCTGAATAAAACTTGGTCTTCAAGGTGCCACTGGACTGTTTTGGATGGCTAGCTATTGGGGGGGGGAACGTGCAGATCTGCCCTCACAGAGGAGGGAGAGCTTGCACCTGGAGGTGGGCCGGGGGCTCTGCAACTTACCTGGCTGCTTCTTGATCCTCGTGGCCCAACTGAGGGCTGCTGGGAGCAGGGGGTGGGGCTTGTTGCATGTGCCTGCCCCCTGGGCTCCTTACTACCGGAGCTCCACTCTTGTGCGCTCCCGCAGGAAATGACCCCTGGGTCTGACTCAGTGTAAGGCAGCTTCCTGTGCGTTTCATGTGTGGTGCCAGAGGTCCAGGAATTTTTCTTCCTGTTTGGGGGGGGTTTTTTTGCCTCAGTGGAAGAGGTTCTGTTTCGAATGCAGATGGTCCCCAGGTTCAGTTGAAAGGACCAAGTAGTAAGCGATGGGAAAGACCTCCGCCTGAGACCCTGGAGAGCCCCTGCCAGTCTGAGTGGACAAGACTGACGCTGATGGACTGATCGTCTAATTCCGTATAAGGCCGCTGTGTGTGTGTTTGTAGGACCACTGGGTTGGAAAATGGTTGATAAGAGGGGAACGGTAATTAAAAAAAAGGAAGAAGAGCAGGCAGCGACCATGACAGACACTTGGCAAGGTGATCACCATCAGTAGGTGGAGAGTTGGGCTTGTTCTTTTCGAGGCTTCTCGACAGAAGCAGGATCTGAGGGCTGCGTCACGCTTTCATCCCGCCGTCCCGACACCAAAGGGAAACAATGCACGGGTGGCCACAATCTGCATCAATGGGAAAAATTTGATTTCCTGACAGCTGTGATAAAACCTGTTCCCGACCACTTGAAGGCTTTCCCGTCCCCATTATCTACTTTCCTTCTCCTGAAGTGCAGCGTATAGCTGTTGAGGTGACTAGTTCTGAAGAGTCAGTAACACATGCGGGGGGGGGGAGGAAGAGTGCGCATATGTGCTGAAGGCTTTACCTTCTCTTTCGCAAAGTGGAATGTCTCCCCTTGAGCATAAAAAGCGGTGAGATGGCGAGTGCTGCCGCAGCTGGTAAAACCTCGAGGGGGTGCACCCATCTGGCACACGCCCTTCTCGTGACCTTCTCGGCCACTGCGTTCTGGGAGTGTGTTCGCATTGTTGCCAGTCTCATTCTGCCGTAACCGCCAACTCTGGACTCCATTGCCATTTCAGTTCTCTACGGAGCATCCTAGGCAGCTCTGCTCCAAATCCTACTCAGGTCTATTCAGTGAGGCTTACTCCCAGGAAAGTGTTCTCAGGATTAGAGCAGGAACTTGTTTCGTGCTACCTAATAACATTTTTGGCAATAGCTTTTCAAGAACGGAATCTTTAGTTCGGCCCATCGCCATAAGCCACCGTGGCGGGAGGGTGACCGTACTTCCATATTCTTTGTATCAGGCCCGTGCTGCTTGTGATCCACCAGCTTGCAGGACTTGAGCTGTTTTTCTTCCACGTATTTGTGCAGCTCTGAGTTCTCCATAAAAAATGTAGCCGTATCGTTGGCTCCTTCTGTAGAGCCAGTTTGGTGTACTGGTTAAGTGCGTGCTCTAATTTGGGAGAACCAGGTTTGATTCCCCACTCCTCCACTTGCAGCTGCTGGGCAAGCCGTAGTTCTGATAAGAGCTGTCCTTGAAAAAGAGCAGTTTCTGTCAAGAGCTCTCTCAGCCCCACCTACATCACAGGGTGTCTGTTGTGGAGAGGGGAAGGGAAAGGAGTTTGTAAGCCGCTCTGAGACTCCAGAGTGAAGGGCATGGGGAATAAATCCAGTCTCCTCCTCCTCCTCCTCCTTCTTCCTATAGTCCACTTTTACCAGAATTGTGTGGGTTGGGCCATAGGACAGGGTTGTCATATAGCTGGAACAGCACATGAATGGGGTGCATGAAATTTTGCCCTCCTTTTCTGCGCGGTCACGATGCATAAGGCCTATAGCCAGGGAGAAAGTCCCGTGGGCCATTTCTGGTATCTCTGCAGCTGAAAAAAGACGCTTGTCTCCTCAGGCTTCCATATTCCTCCTGCTGTACCTGCGGGAGAAAAATAATCTTAAAAATCCCAAAATTGAGCTAAAATAATCTTTAAAAACTGTGGAAGCTATTTCAGTCTAAGGATTTCCACAAAGTAGAGAGGTGTGACACACCACTTCTGGGGTTTCTCTGGAAGCGATGTCACACCATTGCCTGATGACACCCTCCGGGGCCAGGGGCCAGTCCGTTCCTGGCAAGCCTCCTGTCTGCTGTGGTGCCGCTGAACCCGTTCAAGGGGGGATTCTACAAAGGTGAACTTCCAACATCAACAACTCTCATTTCAGACTGTTTGCAGGAAGAAAAAGCATCGTAAGAGCTTTTGGCAAACTTCTTTACTGTTTACAAATGGTTAAACATACAACCCCTGTGTCTCTGTGTATCTATCTCTGTGTCTATGTGTCCAGCCAGTTTGGTGCAGTGGTTAAGTGTGCGGACTCTAATCTGGGAGAGCCGGGTTTGATTCCCCACTCCTCCACTTGCACCTGCTGGATGACCTTGGGCAAGCCGTAGTTCTGATAAGAGCTGTCCTTGAAAAAGAGCTGTTTCTGTCAAGAGCTCTCTCAGCCCCACCTACATCACAGGGTGTCTGTTGTGGGGAGGGGAAGGGAAAGGAATTTGTAAGCCGCTCTGAGACTCCTTTGAGTAGTGAAGGGCGGGGTACAATCCCAGTCTCTTCTTCTTCCTTTTCTAGCTTTCTGAACATGAAATTAAGCCCACTGAGTTATCTCTCTTTGACAGTGTCATTTTGTAATATCAGGATTTTCTAGCATCAGAATTTACACTTTTTAAACTGTGGGAATCTGCTGGGAGAGGACCTTGACCAAAGCCGGTTCCTTCGCTTCCCCCCTAGTACATCATCCACAAGCCCCTCTGTTCTCGGGACGAGTCCATGGAAGCATAAAATACTGGAAAACAACAGCTGGTTTGTTCCTCTTTCTGTCCTGGTTCTCACGGGCAAGAGGAGAGCGCTCCTGTCCTGGCTGGATCCTGCTAGTTGATCCCAGTCGCAGCACAGAGTTGAAGGAAATCGCAGCCCTGTCTGGGAAAAGAGGGAAGGCGCAAGCAAGCAGCCGTTCAGCTGGCCCATCCCCAGGCAAACTGGTTGAGACCAGGAACATGTCAAGAGAAATTCTTAAGCCCTTTGCACACCCAACTCAGACGGGCCAAGTATTCTGTTTCCTAGTGACACTTTTCCTAAAGGGCAAAAAAGAAGCACCACATTCCTGAAATAATAACCCATGCATTTGTCCGGCTGGATTCTGTTCCGGTGAAGCCGTGAAGACGGGGAGTATAACTTACTTCGAGTTCTCATGTCTTTGTGCCGTTTGCACTACTTTCCTAATCTGTCAGCAGCAACGCTTCCTCTAAGCTGTGGAGTCTTGTGAGCAAAAATTCTTCTTTGTGAGCTGCTGGCATTAAAGTTGTGAGTGAACGATTTGGCTGCTGCATAAATTAGTTTGGTCTGGAGCCCTCCTTCCTGAGCCAAGACAAAAATGTGCGAGCCGGAGGTTAAAAAACCTGTGAGCTAGTTCACACTGACTCAGCTTAGAGGCAACACTGGTCAGCAGCCATATTAGTTGCTCCTTACCATTCAAGAAGGGGAGCTCCAGGGTCTTGCTTCCTTTGCGCAGTCACGAGGCAACCTGCATTAGCCCTTTCCCCATCCTAAAAATGCTGAAGGAGTGAAGGCAAAAAGAAAAAGATGGCTGGAAAAGCAAAAAGAACGGCACCCCGGAAACTGGTGGCTGGGGTTGGCTTTTCAGGCTGCTTCTCTCAGAAGGCCTCGGCCGTGCCACATGATCCGACCAGGTCTTGTTAGCGTCTGGCTGTAGCTCACGGGAAGATTTCTGCCATGGAGTTCAGGTGGTGTTGTTGTTCAGTCACACAGTCGAGTCTGTCTCTTCGCAGCCCCATGGACCGCATCACGCCAGGCCCTCCTGTCTTCCATCGTGCTCCGGAGTTCGCTCAACTTCATGTTCGTTGCATCGATGACACTGTCCAACCATCTCATCCTTTGCCGTCCCCGTCTTCTTTGACCTTCAATCTTTCCCAGCATCGGGGTCTTCTTCTCCAGGGAGTGCTCCCTTTGTAGTTTGTGTCCAGAGTATTGGAACTTCAGCTTCATTATCCGGCCTTCCAGGGAACAGTCAGGGTTGATTTCTTTTAGGATTGACTGATTGGATCTCCTTGCAGTCCAAGGGACTCTCCAGAGTACTTCAGGTAGTTGAGAGCAAAACAGCACAGCAGACTAAAACCCATTAATTACCCAAATGACATGGAAGGAGGACCCTTGGAAAGACTTCTGCACTCTCTTGGCCATTTCTGCCAGTCCTTAAGTGGGGGTGGAATGCAGATTAATGTGTTTTGATGTCAGTTCATGTTAATTTTATTCTAAGAGATCCAATTTGGTGCAGTGGTTAAGTGCGAGGACTCTCATCTGGGAGAACCAGGTTTGATTCCCCACTCCTCCACTCGCAGCTGCTGGATGACCTTGGGCAAGCTGTAGTTCTCTCAGAGGTGTTCTTGAAAAAGGAGCAGTTTCTGCCAGAGCTCTCTCAGCCCCACCTACCTCACAGGGTGTCTGTTGTGGGGAGGAGCAGGGAAAGGAGTTTGTAAGCCGCTCTGAGACTCCAAGTGAAGGGCGGGGTATAAATACCATATCTTCTTCTTCTTCCTCGTGCTCCTAGTCGTCCTCCTCTTCCATTATACACATTTTAAATAACCATGGTTTTTTCCAGGATAAAAATTTGAAGAAGAAGAAGAGGAGATTGGATTTATACCCCATGGCCCTTCACTACCCAAAGGTGTCTCAGAGCGGCTTACAAAACTCCTTTCCCTTCCCCTCCCCACAACAGACACCCTGTGAGGTAGGTGGGG
>NW_015166453.1:602235-603309 GCF_001447785.1 Gekko japonicus | reverse complement strand
TAATATTTATAGTTTTAAATTGTGTATTGATGGTTTTTATATTGTAGATTTTATTGTCACATTGCAGTGTTTTATACTGGTTGTGTAAGCCGCCCTGAGCCGGCTCTGCTGGAAGGGCGGGGTAGAAATCTAATAAATAAATAAATGTTTAACATGCAAAGTTTAGTAAAATGTCTTAGCCCTCACATCACAGTGTTTGTTTGGTTGCATTTCCTGTAAGGGTAACCATGATCCCTCATGTGTGTTTTTTCCCTGTTAATCTGAACCGGGCACAGAAGGGGGCATGGTTGTTTATCCTCCTCAAGCGTGGCTGTTTCTGCTGACAGGGGTTGGATTTCTCTTGGCAAGCGGGCAGCAGGCGGTGCTCGTGCCCACCAAGAACAAACACGGGCTTGTCGTAATGTCAGGATGCAGCTGTTGCTTTGGACATCTTCAGACGTCCACTTTTGGATTTGGGATGTTCTGAATTATTTCACTGATTGTGAGATGAAGTTGAGCGGTATTATAGCTTGTTCTGTAGGCAAAGGCATGTGGGACCGCCCAACAGAGGAAAAGCTCCTTCGGCTGCGCATTCAGATTAGCCGGGACCTAATTGCCGCTGTGCTTCAGGGTCTCTATGGAAGAGCAGAGGAGATTAATGGGAAATAAGAGCACTTGTGAAATATTTACCGGCTATCTCTGCTTTTGTTTGCCTTTCTTGTGGTGTTGTGAGAAAAAGAAACATGTGAGCAAAAGCTGTTGGTTTAAACATTGTGTTAGAAAATATCCAGAAATAGCAAGTTGCTACACAGATGTATGGACTTAATGAGGTACCACAATGCCATTTATTTACAGTAAAGACGGTGGCACGCACAGAAGCGATGAAAAGTTTGTGTTCCCAAGTCACTTTACTTTCTTTCTTTTTTTTTTGCATTGCCATCTGTCACTGCCGCAAGAAGTGTGCGAAAACATATAGGGGGAAATCTTTAATCGCTATTTACGTGCATATTTTACAAGTTGGATTTGATGGAATGTGAACTCTGGTCCAGTCATCCCAACTAATCTGGGCTCCAAAACTGAGATCGATAACATGAG
>NW_015166453.1:599923-601799 GCF_001447785.1 Gekko japonicus | reverse complement strand
TAATATTTATAGTTTTAAATTGTGTATTGATGGTTTTTATATTGTAGATTTTATTGTCACATTGCAGTGTTTTATACTGGTTGTGTAAGCCGCCCTGAGCCGGCTCTGCTGGAAGGGCGGGGTAGAAATCTAATAAATAAATAAATGTTTAACATGCAAAGTTTAGTAAAATGTCTTAGCCCTCACATCACAGTGTTTGTTTGGTTGCATTTCCTGTAAGGGTAACCATGATCCCTCATGTGTGTTTTTTCCCTGTTAATCTGAACCGGGCACAGAAGGGGGCATGGTTGTTTATCCTCCTCAAGCGTGGCTGTTTCTGCTGACAGGGGTTGGATTTCTCTTGGCAAGCGGGCAGCAGGCGGTGCTCGTGCCCACCAAGAACAAACACGGGCTTGTCGTAATGTCAGGATGCAGCTGTTGCTTTGGACATCTTCAGACGTCCACTTTTGGATTTGGGATGTTCTGAATTATTTCACTGATTGTGAGATGAAGTTGAGCGGTATTATAGCTTGTTCTGTAGGCAAAGGCATGTGGGACCGCCCAACAGAGGAAAAGCTCCTTCGGCTGCGCATTCAGATTAGCCGGGACCTAATTGCCGCTGTGCTTCAGGGTCTCTATGGAAGAGCAGAGGAGATTAATGGGAAATAAGAGCACTTGTGAAATATTTACCGGCTATCTCTGCTTTTGTTTGCCTTTCTTGTGGTGTTGTGAGAAAAAGAAACATGTGAGCAAAAGCTGTTGGTTTAAACATTGTGTTAGAAAATATCCAGAAATAGCAAGTTGCTACACAGATGTATGGACTTAATGAGGTACCACAATGCCATTTATTTACAGTAAAGACGGTGGCACGCACAGAAGCGATGAAAAGTTTGTGTTCCCAAGTCACTTTACTTTCTTTCTTTTTTTTTTGCATTGCCATCTGTCACTGCCGCAAGAAGTGTGCGAAAACATATAGGGGGAAATCTTTAATCGCTATTTACGTGCATATTTTACAAGTTGGATTTGATGGAATGTGAACTCTGGTCCAGTCATCCCAACTAATCTGGGCTCCAAAACTGAGATCGATAACATGAGAGCTAACGTGTGCTGTTGCTGAGCTTTTAAAATGGCGCCATCGCAGACTGGCTGCGTGGAACTCACCAGCTCCAGTTCATGTTGTGAACTCAGCATGGCTGCGGTATTGGGTCGGTGCTGGTGCCCCCCAGAAGTGCTTCCTCCATGAACCCAGTAGTAGAACTCTGTGCTTGCTATTACGTCGTTACACTCAGTGAAACCAGCAGCAGTTAAAGCCTCTCAACAAAACAAAGACCAGGGGCTTGACCATTGACCTCTACTTGGGAACAGCAGATTCACTGAATTCCAGATCTGAGATATTCAATATGTCAGAGTAGGACCACCTTGTATAGAATGTGCTTATATAGGCAACTACTTGACTTTACTGTGTTGCTTTATTTTTACCTTCTCAAGTAAGGTGCTTCTCTACACATGCAGTGATACTTTCAAGCTAAGTACAAGTAGCCAATTGTGTACTATTCTTTCCTGGGATTTATCTGGATATAGAACAAACTATTCACAACTCATTTTAACAGTTTACAATAGACCTAGCTATCTCAGGATAGCTTCGTTATCTTGTTCAAGGCTAAATGCAGAACACTGAAATGGTAAGAAAGATGCTTGCTTGTAATATTTACAGGAAGTCTCATAAACACGCCTAAGCTCTAGCCCGAGGGTGTCAAACATAAGGCCCAGGGGCCAGAACCAGCCCATCCAGGGCTCTTTCCTGGCCCGCAAGCAACTGGTATATATGGAAATATAAGGTAGTCCTCCTTTTATGGTACCCCTTGAGAAAAAACCTAGTCTTGCATATGATTAAATA
>NW_015166453.1:574210-599902 GCF_001447785.1 Gekko japonicus | reverse complement strand
GGTCTGGGGCAAGGGATGCTCTGTATTCTTGGTGCTGGGGGGGGCAACAGTGGGAGGGCTTCTAGTGTCCTGGCCCCGCTGCTGGACCTCCCAATGGCACCTGGTATTTTTGGCCTCTGTGTGACACAAAGTGGTCTGGGGCAAGGGATGCTCTGGGCCACTGGCCTGATCCAACGTTGGCTTCTCTTATGTTCTTATACGGAGCAGAGGTCTGTCAGTGGCTATTAGCCACAAAGTATAGATAGGAGCTCTCGGTCTGGGGCAAGGGATGCTCTGTATTCTTGGTGCTGGGGGGGGGCAACAGTGGGAGGGCTTCTAGTGCCCTGGCCCCACTGATGAACCTCCTGAGGGCGTCTGGTATTTTTGGCCACTGTGTGACAAGGAGTGTTGGTTTGGATGGGCTTGATCCAACATTGGCTTCTCTTATGTTCTCTTATGTTCTTGTGACCAGTCTCCTGGTATAAATTTGGGAAATCAGAGAGAACTGAACTGAGGGGCAAACTAATATGTTAATATTCAGCAGCAGAATGCAGTCTATGAGATGCAGACATTCTGAATGCCCCCCCCCCCACGCGTTTGCAGTGAGCAAAGGGCATCACTCCCGGAGGCAGCAGAGAGACCACAGAGGGGCAGGGCCTCATAGCTACCTTCCTAGGCAGGTTCCAGTTGGAGCCCCACTTCCTGAGGACCGGAGGATCCAAACCTGATTAGGCAGCTGGTAATCCAACAGGGGAAATCCGGGGGTGGGGGTGGGGGGAACACAGCCGGTCTGAGGATGGCAGAACTCAGCAGAGCCTACCTTTTTTATTTTGGTGTCGTGGTTAAGTGTGTGGACTCTGATCTGGGAGAACCGGGTTTGATTCCCCCACTCCTCCACTTGCAGCTGCTGGATGACCTTGGACAAGCCATAGTTCTGTCAGAGCTGTCCTTGAAAAAAGAGCAGTTTCTGTCAGAGCTCTCTCAGCCCCACTTACCTCCCAGGGTGTCTGTTGTGGGGAGGGGAAGGGAAAGGAGTTTGTCAGCCTCTCTGAGACTCCTTCCGGTAGTGAAGGGCGGGGTATAAATCCAATCTCTTCCTCCTCCTCCTCTTCTTCCTCCTCTTCTTCCTCCTCCTCCTCCTCCTCCTCCTCCTGTAGCATGAAAGAGTGGGGCACGGAGCAGTCCAAGCAGAGAGGGTCTGTTGAGGACTGCAGAAAGTTGTATTTTGCCTCCTTGGGGGTGGTGGTAAAGGTGGTTAAGCAGCTGCGAGCCAGCAAAAAAAATAAATAAATAAAAGAAAATTGGCCATTCAAGGCAATGCCTATAAGGAAGCAACGAGAAACCGCTCATTAGAATTATATCAAAATTGGCAGTGAAATAGAGAGGCCGCTGCACGTCTGGAGGGGCAAAGAAGTGTTAAACTGAACGATTCTCGAAATGATCTTGCTCTTGGAACCAGGGAAGCAGCAGGGGAATTTCAGAATTTGTCTTTGATGGGTGTATTTTCTACTCTGTACATTGAGATTGGGGCTGGAAAAATCTCCAGCGCTGAAGTAATGCAGACCTGGGCTCTTCCAGGGGGCAGCCATGTTCGTCTGCAGGAGGACAGCTAAATTCAGGTCCAGTAGCAACTTAAAGACCAATAAGATTGGAGGGGTTTTTTTTTTGGGGGGGGGGATGAGTTTTTGAGATGCAAGCCTCCTCTATCCGGAGCCAGAAAATGGGCATTCAAGCCCCAGGCAGAGTCTGAAGCCACAAGCATCTGCTGCCCTGTTCAAGTTATGCAGGCCTGCCTTTGGTCCGTGTGCGTGCCTTGAGTTCCATGGAAGAAATGGGTGATTTCAATGGAATATAAAGTTCTGCCTGTTGTGTAGGCCTTAAGCAGGTTACTGCTTCTCAGCACAAATTCCTCAACAGTGATTTTTTAAGAGAAAGGCTTAACCACCACATACAGTTGTTAACACAATAACAGTTTACGGCATTTTGCAAAACAAAAAGAACTCATGAGGTCCATCAGTGGCTATTACCCACAAGGTATAGATGGAACACTGTCCTGGTGCTTTGGGGGGGGGGTGGCAAGAGTGGGAGGGCTCCTGGAGTTCTGGCCCCGCTGGTGGACCTCCTGATGGCACCTGGGTTTTGTCCACTGCTTGTGACACAGAGTGTTGGACTGGATGGGCCATTGGCATGATCCATTATGGCTTCTCTTGTGTTCTTATGCCTGGAGCAGTGAAGCTCTGTATTCTTAGTGCTTTTGGGGGGCAAGAGTGGGAGGGCTTCTAGTCTCCTGGCCCCACTGGTGGACCTCCTGATGGCCCCTGGGTTTTGGCCACCGTGTGACACAGACTGTTGGACTGGATGGGCCATTGGCCTGATCCAACATGGCTTCTCTTGTGTTCTTCTGGTGCTCCCAGAACTGTGATTTTTAAGTGTTATCCGACTTAAGTAGGAAATTTCAGTGTGTACTCAAATCTCCCCTATAAAATGACGAGTGCTTCACTGTGGCGGGATTGTCTCCTCTATGAAATATAGTAGCAATTACATCTATATATGCGAAGGTGCGTGAAGTCAGATTAAGGCAGTGGGGATTGCCTAAGCAGCAAACGACTCCTGCCGAGCTGAGGAGATCCCTCCTGCCGCTGCCTTCCCCTCCTTGGAGAGCTGCGGGTCCCAGATGGAGAGGAATCTCACACAGCAACAAGCTCTAATGGCAGGCTCCTGACAATGGTAAGGTCTGAGGACAGGGAGGGCTGGGAACGCGGAGCCGCGTACACAACTTTGCTTCTGGTGCCCAGGGGATGCCAAGCCAGATGCTTGGCCACGTGCCTCCTCCTCCTCCTCTCAGCGTGGGCACCTTTGGACGAAGTGGGTCCCGGCAGTGCGTTTGAGTGGAGCCTCCTGCTCCGGAGCGGACTCGCTCTGTTTTGCTGTGCTGTTGTTTCCCACTGGATTCTAGCCAGAGTTTAGAATGGAACATCACGGTCGAAGCAAGAGGTTGTTCGGAAATGTCTCATGTGCTGAGCCTGTGTTGTCAGTTGGTTTCCGATGGTGCAGACCACCACTGTCGGTCACCCCAGCGGATGGGTCATGAGAAGGTGACACTCCTGAAAATCAAGACCGGTTGTTTCAGGGGCAAGGTGAGGAGAAGGAACCGAAACAGAGGTCACGGCTCAAAGGAACAGGAAATGGCCAGCCCTGTCCGCGCACTCAGATCAGGAGAATGATTGGCATGGACACCATGGAGCATTTTCACAGGCGGAGAGATACCTGCTCCTGAAAAGCAGCTTTCTCACCTCCTCTCTCCTGCAGTGCCTGAAATGCCCCCTGAGAGCTTGTTGCTGGAGGGGTCCCCCAGGAGCACTTGAGACATTTCAGGCTGGGGAGGGGGAGGAAGAGGGGGCTTAAATAAAAAAGCTGTGTTTTGAGAGTGTGTGTCCCGCTGTCTGGAAATACTCAGCGGGATCTGAACTGCTGTCTAACTAAATAACTTTTGAAAACTTTTTATCGGAAGCATTTTCAGTGGTTAAAAAAAAGTTTCAATAAAGGTTGTTCAAAACTTTTATCGAAATTTTCTCCCACTGAAAATGCTTTTGGTAAAAGTTTTCGAGGATTGTTTAACTAAACTATGATCTGGCTAAGCTGAGCTGAGTGGATGAGCTCTTATATATCTTGCTAGGAGGGAAAAGTGGGCCTGACGGCTCGGGGTCAGCTGCTCTGTCTTCGGTTTCCGTCACGGGCTCCCCGGAGCAAGGCTGTAGCCGAATGAGTGGCGCCAGTACCCTGCGTACCAAAGGGCAGAGTCCGTCCCCAGCATCTCCACTTACAGGGGATCTTGGATGACAAGAGATCCGAACGAGGCTTTGGAGGGCTGTCGCTAGTCCGACTTGGAATAAGGTAGATTCCAGGTGCTTCCATGGTGGAAAGGGCCGACCCTGCTTGGCTTCCAAGATCTGGTGAGATCGGGCCAGCCTTGGCCAGCCAGGTCAGGGTGTAGCGAAAGTGATTGTTGTGAATTTGGATGTCCACGTTTCCAGGGGGAGTTTATGCCAGTCAGTGCCAGTTCACACGGTTTCTGGAACCTTTTGTCATGGTAACCATCACTGCTACTCTTGCTTCCTCGTAAACCCCCCCCCAGCAACCCAGAGCAGGAGAACCAGAGAAATGCAGCTTGAGCATGTACTGACGATGTCCGTGCTGGCTTGGTGACGGTGGCTGTCTTCAGTTTCTCTCCATCGTACGTTTTACAATCAAATATGGCCAACCTTCATTCTTCTTCCCTTGTGAGCTTACTGGGCATCGCAGCAAGTCAACAGACTCTCAAGCAATTTGCAGCTTGCTGGGACTGGAAAATGTCTTGTGAACCAATTTTGGAATCTACTTACTCTTAGGGCTCTCCATGCCTAGTTAATATCTCTAAACACGTACTTAGAGCGTCCTTTACCTCTCTTCGGGTTCAATCAATCCCAACAGCAATTTTGGAGGGCCGATTCAATCAAACTCCATTGGCCCATCGTCTGTGTATTTGGGGTTCCCACGAACTTGAGGATTTACCTCACTACATTCTCTTTTGCCCACTGTGGTCTAGTCCGAGGGCTAAATTTTTAGCAGGTATTTTATCTGGTCTTAGTGCTTACCCCGTTGAGGGAAAAAAATTCATTTTTGTTATCTGACATTGATGCCTTTGTCCCTTATAAAGTTTCATTATTTGCCCTTGCTGCAAAGAGTATACGTTCCAAGGTGGCATCGGGAATGGGCATTATTCAGGCTACTGTGTTAAATTAGTCATATTTTGTTACTGATCTCTGGTGTTTTTGTATAGTCTGACTTTTAACCTATAGGTTGTTCATGATTTGTGTTTTGTAATTTTGTAACGGCCAGTGGCTGATTACAATAAACTAAACTGAAACTACTTTTAGGGCTAACATAAGAGCTATGCTCGTTCTTTATGCTTGCGGTTAGAGGGGAAACAAAATTAACGTCGTGTTGTTGTTGTTGTTTTAATTTGCAGCAAATTCCATAAAGCTAGAAATGCAAAGTGATGATGAGGATTCCGACAGGAAGCCCCTGAAGCAGGAAGACGGGCTCAGGGGTCTCGATGAAGGGAGCAGTCTGGAGGAGACCCTTTCTGAGAACCACGAGATGGTGGACAGCAGGAAGCTGCAGGAACTGTCGGGCGAGGGAGGAATCCGGCTTCCGAATGGTAAACTGAAATGTGACGTCTGTGGCATGGTTTGCATTGGTCCCAATGTGCTTATGGTACATAAAAGGAGTCACACTGGTAAGCAGCCGAAAGAAAAACGTGATGACTGCCTTTGGTGTTTCTCGCGTCGGTGTTTTCTGACTTGCTCCCTTGCTTTTCTCAGTGCCCCGATGGCGGCTAAAAGTGTGGCGAGGAACAGCTTCTGCTTTCCAAAGCCGGAGCCTTGTTTGCAGGTTCACGGCATAGATTTTGCAGAACAGACCCCTTCGTGGCAATAGAGGCTTCCGAGAAATGTAGTTTCTCTGTAAGGCGTCCTTCTTTGTGAAGCTGGTTCCAGAGGGCAGCTCTCTGGGTCTGTGGTGGAGCGGCTGGGTTCGAGTCCGGGAGCCCCTGTGGAGACCGTTAAGCTTGTTGGTCTCTCGGGTGCCACCAGACTGGAATCGAACTCTTCTCCGTGAAGGCGCATCCCACGCCGACTTCCTTAAAGCCGGGGCTCCGTTGCAAATTCCTGACCATCTCCAGTTATTCGATTGCCTGAGCTTCTTGCCCAGAATAGGACATTTGCTAAAATCAGGGCACCTTTCACTTTGCGAAATGCATAAAGAGTAACGGTAAAACCTTTCACGGAGGATGGATCTGTCGGCCGCTGTGAGTCCCTTTGCTAAACGGAAGCTCTCTCCTGCGGTGCGGTCCATCCCTGAAGCTGGGTGCTTTGGAAGGAGGAGGGTGGACCCCTGTTCCGATCCAAAAGGACTCTCCTTATGTTGTGTCTTTTCTGATAAATGCACACATCATTTATTTGTTTCCCTTTTAGCTGTTCAAGCCAGGAGTTTTCAAATATGTCAGAGTGTGTCTATTAAATGAGAGTTCAGCCTCTGAATGTAACCCGGAACTCATTTAACTGGCTTGAACAGAGACTTGAGGAGTGCTAATTTCTGGTGTTAACTGTCTTGGCGAAACCGGGGGGCTCCTGGTTAACTACAGGGGTTAGCCAGGAGCCCCAGGCTTCGCCAAGAATAACACGGCCTCTGTATTTTTTCCCCCTTGATGAAGTTTCAGTTTTATATAATTACATTTCGCCCCGGTCTGCTTTCATTTCATGGCCCCTTAACCTTGCAGTCCATTTGTTGATGGTTTTCCCCTCAGACCCCTACGTAAAACGAATGCACAGTGAGAATCTTCTCACTGAGCGTGAAGAAACGGGCATTAGTCCATAAAAGCTCATGTGGGCACAGCACGTTTTCAGTCTTTAAAGGCACCAAATCGAAAACTCTTCGTTTGTATCTGTTGCAACAGACGAAGAATGTCGCTTCCTTTCTGGAACATTTGCGTGTAGTGCGTCTTATGAGCGTTGATGGAACGGATACGGAGATGGGTTTAATGGACATCCTAGATTCAGTGTTTTGCAGGGCATCGGCGCGGTAAAAATAGGGAGAATACCGACAGTGAGCTCACGTTGCCCTGAAAAGCCTGGCGTGTTCCCAGAAGAAGTTCCATAATAAGATATATCAAACGGAAGATCAAACCATCCCAGAGGAACCGTTTCAGATAATCTGAACTGAAATAGCTGACCAGGGCACTCTGTAGGGGTGATCTCCCCCCCTCCCCCGAGCAAATTGGCTGCTTCTTTAATAAGAAGCAGGAACTGCATGAAGTGGCACCAGCAGCAGCCGTCCGTGGCACACGAGAGTGTTCAGGCTGTGGGGTTTTCAAGGCAGGGGACGTGCAGAGGTGGTTTGCCACTGCCTGCCTCTGCGCAGCAAACCACCCGGTCTTCCTTGGTGGTCTCCCATCCAAATGCTAACCAGGGCCGACCCTGCTTAGCTTCCGAGGTCTGATGAGATCGGGCCAGCCTGGGCCATGCAGGTCAGGAAAAAAGATACGCAAAGGTGGTTTGCCCTTGCCTCCCTCTGTGTAGTGACCCTGAGCTTCCTTGTCGGTCTCCCATCCAGTGTTCCCTCTAAGCTGAGTTAATGTGAGCTAGCTCACAGTTTTGTAGCCTCCAGCTCACAGGTTTTTGTCTCACCTCGGGAAGGAGGGCTCCCGAACAAACTGGTTTACGCAGCAGCCAAATCGCTCACTCACAACTTTAATGCCAGGAGCTCACAAAGCAGAATCGTTGCTCACGAGACCCCACAGCTTAGGGGGAGCCTGGCTCCCATCCGAGTATTAGGCAGGGCCGACCCTGCTTAGCTTCCGAGATCTGATGAGATCGGGGCCCCCTGGGCCGTCCAGGTCAGGGCTGCTGTGGTATAGTCAGGACGTCTTCTCTGCCTGCCTCTCCCTGACTCAGCAGGTGAAATGCAAAGCCACACCCAATGTTCGGTGTCGTGAAGTGCACGGACTCTAATCTGGGAGAACCGGGTTTGATTCCCCACTCCTCCACTTGCACCTTCTGGATGACCTTGGGCAAGCCATAGTTCTGGCACAGCAGTTCTTGAAAAAAGAGCAGTTTCTCTCAGAGCTCTCTCAGCCCCACCGACCTCACAGGGTGTCTGTTGTGGGGAGGGGAAGGGAAAGGAGTTTGGAAGCCGCTCTGAGACTCCTTTGGGTAGTGAAGGGCTAGAAGTCCCGTCTCTTCTTCTCCTTCTTGTTATGTGGGGGTGTGCTATATCATGTATACTGGCATAGTATTGGGGAACTTCTGTGGCACACTGCCCATAAAGATTGGGCTCCGTTTCACTGTGTCCAGGCTGCAGCTGGCTCATGAGCCGCCATCAGTCAGTCCCTCGCTAATATTTATACAGCTTCATTCTCAGGCTCCATAGTGTGTAGATGCAGAAAATGAAAAACAAGTTAAATATATGGATCGGGGATGGTGGTGGTGGAGAGAAAAGGACTGCTGGAACCAAAACCCAAGAATGAAGGAATGAAAATAGTAAGGGGAATGAATGGAAAAGAGGAAGGAAAAAGTAACAGAGTGGAGGGTGGAGAGTTTAGAGTGTGCCGTTGCTCAGAGCCAATCCTGGCCAGTGTGACTGAGAAGTTTCCGTGGGGTGAAGGGTAGCTTGGGTGACCCTCCTGGCCTCAGTAGGGCAGGCTTTTGGTGGGTCTTTCTGAATGCGCTGGGAAGGCTGATTCTCGGACACGAACACAGAATAATTGCCACTGAATTGGCCACAGAAGACAACCCAAGTGCTCCTTCGTGTTTTGCATTGCATTGCGGTAGTGGGTAAGTGCACAGACAATTTGTACATTGGAAGCACTTCAGGACTTCATTTTAAAGCAGCGTTGTGACAGAATTCCTTCAGAGGCTTCCCTTTGTGAGAATCCCTACACAGAGGAATGGCTGTCGTTCTCTCTGTGCAAACGCGTTGGCTGTTCAGATACTCTCAGTTGTGCAGAAACGGTTTGCCTCTTCCGCTGCTCCAAACGCCCCTTCGTTTTTTTATGATCCAAAACTTTTCCTCTGTGGGTTTTCCTGGACATATCGAATCCTGCACTTTACTTTCAAAGAGACAAATGATTCCTTGCTATATATAAGCTTGCACTTAGTCTCCATGCCATTGATCCTCTCATGGTGCTTGCAACGATTATGATGTCCAGGTCCAAGCACGTGGCAGAAGGAAATGTGCTTGAAGTATTGAGTTCTGGGGTGGGAAAAACCTTCCTCCTTACAGATAGGGGAACAGTACTTTGGATTATCTGCAGGTGAAAATCTCCCTGAGAGTAGTTAGATTCAAGTGCAGGAGCACCTTTTTGTTGTTGTTCAGTCGCACAGTCGAGTCCGACTCTTCGCGACCCCATGGACCAGATCCCGCCAGGCCTTCCTGTCTTCCACCGTCCTCTGAAGTTGGCTCAATTTCATGTTCGTTGCATCGATGACACTGTCTAACCATCTCCTCCTTTGCCGTCCCTGTCTTCTTTGACCTTCAATCTTAGAGACCAGCAAGATTTTTGTGGTATGCACTTTAGAGAGTCAAAGGCCCCTTCGTCAGATCCAAAGAAGGGAGCCTTGACTCTTGAACGCCTGCAGTCTCAAACTCTTGTTGCTCTCTGAAGTGCTACTGGACTCGAATCCATGTCCTCGACTGCAGACCAGCATGGCTGCCCTCTGAAACTTACCTTCCTGAGAGTAGAAAGTAGCAGAACAGGGAGTAGAATCTTGCTCTGAGATATGCTGGTGCTTTTATTTTCAGGGAATTCTTTGTTAAAAAAAAATGAGAGGGGGCATTCAGTAAGGGTGCCCCACATCTGTGGTCTGAATGACAGAAAACAAAGCGGAAGCAAAGGGGCAGCTTAAAGACTTCAGTATGTATAACAGCATGAGCTTTTGTCAGCACTTACTTCCCCAAATGTGAGCTCAAACTCCGAACAGCTCATGCTGGAATGAATACTGTTAGTAGGGATGGTGGGGTTCAGTTTGTGGTTTGTGGCTGGACCCCCAAACCAGTAGGCCAGTTCATGAGCTGAACCCGTTCGTATCTGTTTGTGAACCATTTAAAGTTTAAACCCCTGCTTTCTGCTCCCCGTGAAAAGTGACAGGTAGCAGAAAGCAGGGGTTCAAATGGCTCTGAGCCTTAAGCCCCTGCTTTCTGCTTCCTGCTGCTTTTGGCAGGGAGCAGAAAGCAGAGGGTGAAATGGCTGGGAGGCATTTCACCCCGTTTTCTGCTTGCCGTGGCTTTTGGTGGTGTGCAAAAAGCAGGGCTGAGAGCCATTTAAACCAAACAGCTGAGCCGCAGGGAGCTCCCCACCACATAGCCATTTTTGTGAAGAACAAAAAGCAGTTTAAATGGCTTCAAGCCATTTAAATCCCTGCCTTCTGCTCTTCACAAATCACCACAAACAGCATCAAAATTCGTTGAAGTTCTTCAGTTCACGAACATGGCTTCACAAACCGCATCACAGTACCAATAGCCCACGGAAGGCTCGACTAGGAACTGTAGCTATTATGAATGTTGAAAATCATCATTGATACCTGTGAACCTGTGACTGTGCCAATCAACTTGATATTATTTCACAAACCGCGAACCAGCCAAAATTTGTGACAGACTTTATTTCTTGGGCTGGTTCATGCCCATCCCTAACTGTTAGTCTTTAAGCTTTCGCTAGACTTCTGATTTGCTACAATAAGCTCACACGGCCTCCCCTCTGAATGGTACAGCCCACTCCCCACTCTCCCCCGCTGTACAGTGTGGCACATTCCGTTGCATTCTGTTACCCTCTGAGCATTCTGAGGTGTGGTCTCTAACTGCTAAGTACTAGTATTTATCCTTTATTTTTCCTTAGTAGTCAACATCTATTTGCAAATCAGTCAGCGACAGCTAATCGCCCACAGACTGTTTGCTAGCCCACCAGAGCACGCCTCTTTTAGTCACCTGCAGCACATCGTACCGCCTGAACACGCAGAGGGGGGAAAAGGACCCAGGTCTTCCAGTTGATTAAAACCTCCTCGCCTGCTCTCCTAGAGGCAGTTCTTACTTGTGGTGATGTAACCGGCCAGCACAAAGTAAGCAACTAAATAAGGAGTAATTGTGGCTCTGAAGTGTAATTAGGGAGCTGGCTTTCTCTGGAAATGATATTAGTGTGTGCCATGCGTCACCTCAGGGACTTCAGTGCAACTGCATTATGACACCGGCTTCACTGCCGAAACCTGCAACACCTGTTAACCTTTCCTTAATAAATAGGTGTCAGTAGGGGACTTCCAGGTGTCCCCCAGTTGATTGCGTTCTTAGGATGGGTTCTCACAACGGCATGGTGATGCGGGTTGCACTGGAGCTGAAGAACGATTTCTGGCCGGCAGTGCCCCTAAATTCCCCGGTTCTTCACCACTGAGCCCCTGGTCTGAACGTCGGCAGATCTTAAAGCAGGGGTGTCAAACATGCGGCCCGGGGGCTTCTATCAGGCCCGCCGTGGAACTGGCTGTCTTCTGCTTCTTTCTTCCAGTTCTGCTGCTGCTCCATCATCGTAGGTTTGCAGCTTACAGATACACACCTGAACAGCATACTCAAGATTGCAACAGCACAGACATTTTGATGCAAGAATTCAGCCCAAGAGGTGTCAGTTATAAGACACTGTTAAATAAACAAAATATTGCAAGAGTGCTGATGTTTTAAGCATGTTTTTATTTTAAGTTAAAAAAAACTTTTGTGTTTGTGTCCTTTATAAAGTTTATATCTCCGCTACCTGGCATTACGTTTTATGACACACATGACCCAGCCCAGCAAGGTCTCATTTATGTCAGATCCGGCCCTCATAACAAATGAGTTCGACACCCCTGTCTTAAAGCCAGATGGGGGGACAGCAGATTTTGTTCATTATTTATTTTATTTGCAAACATTTATTAGCTGCCTTTCTTCCCTACGGAGCGCAAAGTGGCTTCCAACACAATAAAATAAAACACACAAAATACATTAAAAACACAAAAACCAAGATTTAAAATAATTACTCAGGACTGCGACTAAACTCGACCAAATGCAGTCCCAAATAAAACTGTTTTCGCCTGACTCCTGAAGATCAAAAGTGAGGGGGCCAGAAGTGGTACTGCCCCAGGGAGGTTGTTCCATAATCGTGGGGCTGCCACCGAAAAGTCCCTCTCTCGTGTACCCACCAGATGAGCGTCTTTGATGGATGTGATCTTAATTCCAAGACAGGAACATATGGGAGAAGGCAGTCCTTCAGATATCCCGGTCCCAACTAGGGGAGTGCACAAAAAAAATCGTATTTTTTGGGTTCAGGTAAAGCAAGCCTGAAAAATATTGGTATGTACCAATATTCCCAAATCCCAATACCAGCAAGATACTGGGGTTCGGGAAAAATCAGTACTGTCGAATACATTTGGCACCATTACACCCCTTCCCAGGTATTTTTCAGGTGTTTTTTCAATTCGGCAAAGCCGAATGCACACCCCTAGTCCCAAGCAATGTAGGGCTTTAAAGTGGGAGGTCAGGGAATATGTCCGACTGCGCTTGGAGCTGCAGAATCAAGTCAGATAGACATGAGGGAGAGGTATCAGTGACCACAATGTTCAAGCCAGGCAGCAGTCATTCGGGCCTGGCCCTTCATTCTCCGATCGTGTCAGAAGACCCTGAGAACACAGGCAACCCTGGCATATAAGAGGGGTTTCTGTCCCTGTTTGATCTTGAAAGTGCATACCCATGAAAAAGTATTCTGAAGGTGAGAGATAAAGTAAGGCTGATTCTCTTCCAGAATTGTGAGTGGCCACCCAGATCTTTTAGTCTTACAGTTGGTCATGAGCCAGTTCTTTTATACAAAAAGAATCTGTCAAATATATGGATGTCTGCCTGCCAAAGGCAACCTCTTTAGCCACTATACAATCCAGGGGTGTGGCTCTCTATTGCATGTGACACTTTGGCTGGAGGTTGGGCAGGGAGGAGATGGCATGTTGGTGTAAAGCTTGCCGCCTGGCTGGCCTTTGGGTGGCCAGACTGGTTTTTATTGTCTACAGCCAATTGCCAGATGAAGTCTGTCACTTTACATAAGTTTGGCCTTTCCCAGCTTGGTGCTTGTGTGCATGCGTGCCTCTCCTTCTCCTGTACCCAGGCATCTTTCAAAAAAGCCTGGGCAGTATCTCAAATGCCCTGTAGAGTTCCCCAAACTCATGCTAGGTTCCTTCCTCTTGCGAGAGATTAGGACACCATTTTTGGGTTGCCTGGGGGTGGCCAAACACTTGGGAGGAAGGCATCTCATAGAATCATAGAGTTGGAAGGGATCATCTAGTCCAACTCCCTGCACAATCCAGGAAATTCACAAATACCTCCCCCCACACAAACCTCCAAGTGACCCCTGCTCCATGCCCAGAAGATGGAAAAAAACTTTCCAGGTTCACTGGCCTGGAGAACAATTGCTTCCTGACCCCAAAGTGGTGATCAGCATTTCACTGGATGTACAAGAAAGAGCCACAAGAACTAAGCACTGATGCAGCCCTTCCTGCCCTCCCTCTCAGGATCTGCCTAAGTTCACAAAATCAGCATTGCTATCGGATGGCCATCTAGTCTCTGTCTGAAACCCTCCAAAGACGAAGAGCCCACCACCTCCCGAGGAACTCTGTTCCCCTGAGGAACCACTCTAAAGTTCTTCCTAATGTTTAGCTGAAAACTCTCCTGATTTAATTTCAACCTGTTGGTTCTGGTCTGACCTTCTGGGGCAACAGAAAACAACTCCGTAGCATCCACTAGATGACAGTCCTTCAAGTACTTGAAGATGGTTATCATATCACCTCTCAGTCGTCTCCTCTCCAGGCTAAACAGGCCCAACTCCTTCAACATTTCCTCATAGGACTTGGTCTACAGACCCCTCACCATCTCCGTTGCCCTCCTCTGGACACGTTCCAGCTTGTCTATATCCTTCTTAAATTGTGGTGCCCAAAACTGAGCACAATACATTGCTAGGTGAGGTCTAACCAGAGCAGAGTAAAGGGATACCACCATTTTGTGTGATCTGGGCACTATACTTCCTTTGAATCCCATAGCCAGGAGGCAACATCAGGGGAAGGCCTCGGCCTCTCTGCCCTGTTGTTGGCCCTCCAGAGGAACTGGTTGGCCCCTGTGTGAGACGGGATGCTGGACTAGATGGACCACAGGCCTGATCCAGCAGGGCTCTTCTGATGCTCTTCTCAGGTGAAGGCCTCGGCCCCTATGCCCTGTTGTTGGCTCTCCAGAGGAACTGTGGTTGGCCACAGTGTGAGACAGGATGCTGGTCTAGATGGACCACTGGCTCTTCTTATTTTCTTAAGTGGCTGATAGAGCCCAAGAACTTGATAATACAACTGGCCAAAAAAGAGAGGTCTTAACACCTTCTCCCCCTCTTCGGCTGAGAGCTCTGCCTGCTTTTGCTAGGCTGTTATTGGTTTGGCATAGCCGGCCGCACCCGCTGTCGATTGAGCAATAGTTTTAGTGGAGGGAATTAGTTTTTAGCTTAGTTGGGGAGGAGCAGCAGGGCATCTTTTGGAAGCACCTAGAAGCGTGGTTTGTCCCGAGCTTAGTTGTGTAGCTGTGGTGAGACAGGTGAGGAGGAATGGTTGTGGGAGCGGGGCAGGCCCTGGAGATCAAGATGTCATTCATGTTCAGACTCACTCTCTGTCCTTCACTTAGGGACAAGAGACCTGAGTTGTGGCCCTGGCTGGATCTTGGTTATGTAAATGATTTCCCTCCCACGTTACATAATCCTGGAGGAGGATATTGATTTGAGGCATGCAACTAAAACCCTGGCAGGCTGGTATAGGAGTATCTTTGTCCTGGCCCCTGTTAGCTCTGGCTGGGTATGTGGTTGTCCCTGTAACTTGGGGCAAACGGGGAGAGGTGTGGCCATAACCCTTCTGGAGGCCTTCACAGATATCCTGATCCAGACAGTTGCTGGCCTTGATTCCTTGGTTCCTTTTGTTGGGCTTCAGGGACAGGTTAGCAATCTTGTTGTACTGGTCTGCCTTGCACCCCGGGGAGCCCCCCGCCTCAGCTGGTGGCAGTGGTCTCAGGTATTGGAATCCCCCCTCCCCCCAGTTCAGTTGTGCTGGGGTTTTCCACTTCCATTCCAAATCTGACCTGTGTGGCCAAGGGTCGGTGTATTTGTCTTCCCTTGCACCCGTAAGACTAATCAAGGTTGTTTGGGGTCCAGATGTGAAGAAGGACACGAGCGAGATATGACTTAGTGCACCGAGCAGCTTGCCAGGGATCTGTTTCAGGACTTAGAGCTAGAACCTCTGTCATGGGTAGATCGTTTTTTGCTTAAAGTTCAGGGGATAGGAACTCATCCTCGCTGGTTTGCTATCGATAAGTGGTGGACCCCACTAGTTTTGGGAGGGCTGTCAGGGAGTCTCAGACGTGACTCTGTCCAAGTCTTGGTGACAGCCAATGTTCCCTCTAAGCTGAGTGAGTGTGAGCTAGCTCATAGTTTTTTAGCCTCTGGCTCACAGATTTTTGTCTTTGCTCAGGAAGGATGGGGCTCCAGGGCAAACTAATTTAAGCAGGAGCCAAATCGCTCGCTCACAACTTTCATGCCAGGAGCTCACAAAGTAGAATGTTTGCTCGCAGGACTCCACAGCTGAGAGGGAGCCTTGGTGACCGCCTGGGAAGACTAGGGACTCCACAACTTAGAGGGAGCATTGCCCCGCCTGGGAAGACTAGGCTCTCTGAGGCAGCTGACTGTGCTGGAAGGCTGCATGCAGCTCTGGTCACGCCATCTCCAAAAGGATGTTGCAGAGCTGGAAAAGGTACCGAGGAGGGCAACCCAGATTATGGGGGGATTGGAGCCCCTTCCCTAGGAGGAAAGGCTGGAGAGGCCGGGACTTTTCTGTTTGGAAAAGAGATGACAAACGAGGGACATTATAGAGGTCTATAAAATTATACATTCGGTGGAGAGAGCTGACAAAGAAAAAATGTTCTCCCTCTCCCAACAAGCCAGAACTCAAGGGCACTGCTTGGATGTAGTGGGGGGGGGTATGCTGTCCTCTCTTGAGGACTGCTGTTAAGTCCTGGATGCAATCACTCCCACAACACTCTTGTAGCAGCAAGATACGTTTATTGAGAGGTAGACTCCAAGCATAGACAGATTCTGTGTCGGAACTGGCCTTCGGATGCCAGTTCCGACCCTATACTACAAGCAGGACATCCCCCTATGCCAACCACCCAATCGATATTCTTATTCAGCCCGCTAAAGATCCAAGCTTGCCCTTATGGCCGCCCCCAGCACCTGCAAGCTAACGGTTACATTATCTAGAAGCTCCCCATGCTACAAGGTCATGTTGGACGCTGAGATCATACACTTCCCAGGCAATGCTCCCTCTAAGCTGTGGAGTCTTGTGAGCAAACATTCTACTTTGTGAGCTACTGGTATTAAAGTGGTGAGCGAGCAATTTGGCTACTGCATAAATTAGTTTGCTCTGGCGCCCCATCCTTCCTGAGCTCGGACAAAAATGTGTGAGCTGGAGGCTAAAAAATTGTGAGCTGGCTCACACTAACTCAGCTAAGAGGGAACACTGCTTACCAGGTTGTCAGTGTCTGACCGCACACCCCCCAGAGCATGCAGTCGGAGCAAGGATAAATTCTTCGCAGAGCTGATGTCAACACATGTCCGTCTCCCCTACCAGACGCGCACCTCACTGTTTATTTTCACATCCCGCAATGCAGTCCATCCTTGTCACTGCTAGATCACGGAGCAGCAGCTTTTTGCAATTAAGGAGCCAAACCTCATCAAAATTCAGAACAAGAGCCGTCCACAAAGCCATTTTCATAACTTAAACTATACAACTTAACATTGGTGAGAAGTGACATGTTGATCAGTAACCCTAAAGTTTCTGCAGCCCAAGTACTGGTTGTTGTTAGTCCTTTATTAGGAGGTGGCACACACAAGGTCTCACAATAAGCCCCCTGCGTGATTGTCTGAGTGTCCTGGTAGAAATCTGGGCATTGTTCTCACTTGGATTGCTGGCAACTTTCCCCCCTTCTTGTTTTCCTTTCTGTAAAGCATCTCTAAGAAGCCCTTTCATCCCATAATTTGCCACCCGCCATTCCCTTCACATAATGATTACTCTAGCATCTCACCTACCCTCCAATATTTCACTTTCTTTTTTTCTTTTCATTTCCTTTACAAAGAGCTGTGTTTGGTTCAAGAACGAAAACTGCAATTCGTTTTGGATTAATATTAGCTTTGTTAACTAAGGTTACACTGCTGCAGGCTACAGCTTAGAAACTTAAGTTGGTCCAGTGTGCCACTTGGCTAATTTAAATGTAAAAAGATAAAAGAGAATTTTCTTTATATTGCTGCAGTCTTAAACTCTTTGTCATCACACCCTGGCTTTGGAAGTTCCTATGATCGGGGGATTCTCTTTGCTAAAGAAATGAGAGGGCCACACTTGACAGATAATTGTGTGCGTAACAGCTGTTACATCCCTAAAGAAGGAAAACATTCATGCAACACATCAGCCATTGTGGTGTAATATACTGTGTCGTCCCCTCCAATACGTGGCCCTCAAAATGGCAAGGTCACAATTTCCAGTTTTGTTGTGAGCAGAAAACATGCACTTACTGAACTGAATCCTTGTGTAATGAAGCCACAGCGATGAAACCTTGTTCACCAGGACCTGAGTCGCCGTTGGCTGGAGAACCTCTCTCAATGGCAGCTCAGTCTGCAGAGCACCATCTCATCAGGTGGGCGTCCGTCAGCGGACAACTTTGCCAGTAGATCAAGATGGGTGGCCAATGCTCCCTCTAAGCTGTGAAGTCTTGTGAGCAAAATTCTACTTGGCGAGCTACTGGCATTAAAGTTGTGAGCGAGCGGTTTGACTGCTGCATAAATTAGTTTGCTCTGGAGCCATCCCTTCCTGAGCGAAGACAAAAATGTGTGAGCCGGAGGCTAAAAAACTGTGAGCTAGCTCACACTAACTCGGTTTAGAGGGAACACATGTGAGTCTGTCTGTAGCAGTAGAAAAGAGCAAGAGTCCAGGAGCACCGTAAAGACTTAACAAAGCATGTGGCAGGGGAGGAGCTTTCGTGAGTCACTGCTCACTTCTTCAGACTTCTGAAGGAGTGAGCAGCGACTCACGAAAACTCTTCCCCTGCCACAAATTTTGTTCGTCTTTACGGTGCTCCTGGACTTTTGCTCTTTTCTGTTACTTTGCCAGTGACTTGGATGGAGGAAGCAGGTGACTCGGGTCAGTTCCTGGGTGCTTGGAGGGGATTAGAAGGGGAAAAGAGGGGTTCCATGTTGGGTATCCATCATTTCATGGTGTCCTAAGCTTCTGTGTAGCATGTGGAATATTTGCATTGACCTGTCTGCGGCAGAAGGCCCTTTGATAATGCTTGAAGGATATCCTTCTATTTCTCCCCAGCCCTGGAAATCTGAAATGCCCTCTTCTTGCCAGCCATGTTGGTCTGAAGTAGAACAACTACATTTGATTCCAGTAGAACCTGAGAGGCCCACAAGATTTTCAGGGTTATGAGGTTTGAGTCATATTTGATAAAGAGCGCGTTGACTCGCAAAAGCTCTTAGATGCTGAACAGCTTTGTCATCTCGAAGGTGCCACTGGACTGGAATCCAGCTTGTCCGCTTTAAGAATCCTGAACTGTCGTTTTCCAGATTAACAGGCGTGCTCAACCTCCAGGGGGTTGGGTTGGTTTCCATGCTGAATAGCGTGACTTGGAAAAGTTCCTCCACTGGGGGGGTCTCCCCTACCAAATTGCCACCAATGAAATGGTTACAGTTAAGTGCAACCTAATAAAGGATTTCTGATCTTTGTAAGTCTGAATTGTCTTAGCTATAGTTCCAACTGAATCCAGATGCAGGAAGAGTGAGTGGGTACCTTTGCTGTCCGTGGAGTCTCATTTGTTCCCTGTTGTCTTTCTCCAATACAGGTGAGCGTCCCTTTCACTGTAACCAATGTGGAGCTTCCTTCACACAAAAGGGCAACCTTCTGAGGCACATCAAATTACACTCTGGGGAGAAACCATTTAAATGCCCCTTCTGCAGCTATGCTTGCCGGAGGAGGGATGCCCTCACTGGACACCTCAGGACGCACTCGGGTGAGTCAACGTTTTCTCCTCTGTCTCCCTCCCGTCCAGATTAAACTGTGATACTTAGCGCGGGCAGTGCAAGGGTGTTTCGTTAGGGGGTCAGAAGTGAACCAGAGGCAAGTGAGTAGCTCCCCCACCCACCCCCCACGAAGCCTGAGAGCTTCTTCCAAAGTTGGCTTAAATGTTGAAGTTCACAGTGTCCCGTGGACAAAAGTCCTTCCGCGTTATTTAAATTCTTGTTGATTTCAGGGAACCCGGCATCAGTTAATGCGGGGAATTTTCATTTTCCCCCTGTCTCCATCAGCAAGCATCCCTAGGACACAGGCAAGGTTCCCTCTAAGCTGTGGAGTCTTGTGAGCAAAAATTCTGCTTTATGAGCTCCTGGCATTCAAGTTGATAGCGAGCCATGTGGCTGCTGCATACATTAGTTTGCTCTGGAGCCCCATCCTTCCTGAGCTAAGACAAAAATTCTGTGAGCTGGAGGCTAAAAATTGTGAGCTAGCTCACACGAACTCATCTTAGAGGGAACACTGGACACAGGTATTCTCACAGTGCTCTCCGGCCCTGCTGCCTCTGATCATCTCTTCCATTTTGTGAACACTGCAAAACCCAAGTTGCATTTTGAAGAAAGGGGCGTGCATAGGAATAGAATCCTAGAGTTGGAAGGGGCCCTACAGACCCGCCTAGTCCCACCCCGTGCCCAATGCAGGACCGGCCTGAAGCATCTCTACCAAATATTCCTCCAGCCTCGTCTTGAAAGCGGCCAGTGAAGGGAAGCTCCCCACCTCCCTGGGCAGCCGGTTCCACCTGTGAACCCATTCTCCCTACTACGCTGGAGCTCCGCTGCTACTTTTGTACCCTTTTAAGGGTATCTTTCCTCTCGTACCATAAGCGGAAATCATCCTGGCCGTCTCTGTTCTTCAACCGGTTCTGGATTTTTCCAGTTTGCTGTTGAGGGTCTCCCAGTAAAGACATGTGGAACTTGTGCAACCTAATAAAGGTTTTGCCTGGTCTTCCTGGCATCAAGGGGAAGCATGCAAACCCCATACAGATGCAAATCTCTTCATCAGTGTGGGTCACATCATCCCTCTCTGGCTTTCTCCGTCACCAGGAATTCAACGCTGGAATGAGTTCTGGGTCACCTTCCCCAAGGCTCATCCCAGAACATTTGGAAGTGGCTAAGCTACTCTCCCTAACACCAGTCAGACCATAACTGAGATCGTGAGTGACATGTCTGGGGATGCTGGATCTTAGAATCATAGAATCGTAGGGTTGGAAAGGGGCCATACAGACCATCTAGCCTAGTCCCACCCCCTGCCCAATGAGGGACCAGCCCGAAGCATCTCTGACAAATATTCATCCAGCCCCTTCTTGAAAGCGGTCAGTGAAGGGAAGCTCACCACCTCCCTGGGCAGCTGATTCCACCTTGGAACCACTCTGACCGTGAACTAGTCAGCTGAGCAGTATAAAAACTGCACTTCTGATTCATGGCGTGAGCGCGGTGGTGGACTCGCTGTTTGTGATGTGGGTTCCAAAATCCAAGAGGAAACGCACTCCCTCATTTGGGGAGCGAGTCAAACCTGCTGATCCTGTTAAAAAGTCTCACATTGTGTAAAAGCTCGAATCTTAAAAGCTTTTGGAATGAGTCAGTGTGGACGACTCAATACAATTTTTGCCACTACTTTTCCATACGAATGTCTGGAAGATCTCTTTTTGATTAATGTCTTCAGCCTTTCCCTGCTTAAATCTTAATAATGCCCAAAGTGAGCCATGCTCATACCAGTTTTCCATGTACGGATTTCATCCCGATTCATTACCTGTCCCAGTTTAGACTCAGATAGTTGTACGAAGTGAATCCACACAGATTCTAAACTTCATAGCTGATCTATGGAATTTTCTGGGCTTTTTTACAATGTATTTTTCACGTTGTTCCTCATTTTTCTGTTCCTTTAATAATTTCCACAACATTATTTTTCTCTTCTTTTTTAACACACTAAGTACTTGATAGAAGAACCATTACTTTAAACCAAGAGCTGGCCTATGTGGATCCCGCTGCCAAGCCAGTTGGTATCTGGACATTTTTAAGAGAAATGTTTCCAAGCTGCAGTTTTGCATGTTTCACCTGGTAGATGTTGCCCATGAGTTTTTCCCTTCTTTTAAGCATAAAGTCCCCTTTGTTAGGGTTGTTACCCACATGCACGAGGAAGGAAGAAGAAGAATATGCAGTTTACTTATTTATTTAGCTTCCCACCTCAAGAATTCCACGGTGATTTTGTGAGGTCTTTTTGGCTTGTGGCAGTTAGGAGATTTGCACTGTGTTCCTGAGAGCATGACTTTTAGGCTTCAGTCCTATGGACACTTTCTTCAGATTAAGTGATATTGAATTACCGGATTATTTCTGAATACTGCTGTTTAGGACTGCTCTCTTATTGTCTGTTTACAGTAGATTTCTGATTCCATACTATCTCAGAGAAGGGAGACTATCTAACTGTTCGTCTATGGTTCTCCTTCAAAGTAATGGCTTCTACAACTTCCTTTATGTGTTTTAAAAATGACTTATGGGGTAAGGAAGGAGCTGTGAGAGGGGAGGGAAACATATTGGGATGGGATTTAAAAAGAAATCCATTACACCATGCAGTGCGTTATCATCATTTGCCCCAAACAACTCTCACTGCAGTTACTCTTACCAGGTCCATAAACACGATAAGCTTACCATGAAGAGGAGGCCTTTCTCTTTTGGATGATATAGTTATAATTATGTTGTTGCATGTGTAGTTGATGGTTTTAAAACTCATTGTGATATTATTTAAGTTCCTTTGGGGAATCAGTGTTTAAAAAAAATAAATGAAATTCCATGTCATAAAATGTTGATGAACTAGGGCAAAACCCACAAGAACACAATGAAGAAGAGAAGAAAAGATGGGTTTATACCCTGCCATTCATTGCCCGAAGAAGTCTCAGAGCAGCTTGCAATCTCCTTTCCCCTCCCCTCCCCACAACAGACACCCTGTGAGGTAGGTGGGGCTGAGAGAGCTCTTTCAAGGACTGCTCGTGAAAGAACTTGTGACTGACCCAAAATCACGCCAGCAGCTGCATGTGGAGGAGGAGTGGGGAATCAAACCCGGTTCTCCCAGATTAGAGTCCACACTCCTAACCACTACACCAAACTGGCTGTCACTGCTCGTCTATGAGTTGAGCACACTATAACAACCCTTTTGAACTCACAACCAGAGAGCAAATAGTCTAGTAAAATCTACCCTAACACACAGTTAAAGGAAAATGTTCAGTCTTTTATAATTGGGGAAAGTTAAGCTTGCGTGTAACTTTCCTCTTTAAAGGAGCTTGACTTCAAAAAACTAAACATTAGTTGTATCATTCTCTAACCTACCAAAATGCCAATCATACAGTTTTAAAAACTAATGTAAGCCCATTCTTTGCATGTTAAGTTTACTACCGAAATTGCTTCTTGTTCAGTTACTGGCACCCCACCCCTTGACAACAGAAAGCTGTCGGGTTTGGCTACAGTCAAATAAAATCTCCTCGTCTTATACCGTAGGAGGAATCTAGGAACACAAGACTATTTATTTCATTGAGACCCAGCATGGTATAGTGATTAGGGTGTTGGACTAGGGCTTGCAAGACCCAGGTTCAAAACCCCACTCTGCCATGGAAGTATTGGGATGTTAGATAAATATAGCAGAGTTTGCCCAGTCATAGATAAATAAATCTCCAAAGAAGTACATTGCAAAAGTGGTAAACTTACATTCAGGGCTATTTTTGGGCAGGAACGCACAGGAACGGAGTTCCAGCTGGCTCCCAAGTTGGCCACGCCCAGCAGAAACTCATTAGCATAATAGGCCACACCCAACAGCAGGAACTCATTAGGATTGGCTACATTAGGGGTGTGTGGCCTAACATGCAAAGGAGTTCCTGCTACAAAAAAAGCCCTGGGTTTTGACAACAAACAAGGTAAACAGAATAACAAGCAAAAGGTGGGTGTGGCTGGATAACCACACTTCTGGTAACATGGGGGTGCGGCCTAATGTGCTAATGAGCTGTGCTGTCAGGGGTGTGGCCTAATATGATAATGAGTTTCTGCTGTTGGGTGTGGCCTATTATGCTAATGAGTTCCTGCTGGGTTTTTTCTACAAAAAGAGCCCTGCTTACATTTATTCAAGTTGATTCAGTTCACGTTCAGGTTGCAGTCTAATTGTGGGAACTTGTCTAGATACGTCATAATCCTTAAAGGATCTAGAATTGTCTGGGTTTTCGTTAGATTATAGGAAGTGGAACGATTTTTTTGGACGTTTCCGCAGTAACAGTGCAGTCCTAGACAGCACTGCCCCGTTCTGATTCCATTAAGGTTGGTGAACTTAGAGGAGTATAAGTTCGTTTAGGATTGCAGCCAGTCCCTAGCCGTTGAACCCCAGAGATCTGTTTCCTACTGATAAGACAGCCTGCTGGCAGGGAGGGCGGGGACACAAGTGTGATAAAATAAATAAATAATAAAATAAATAATTTGAAGGGCTCCTACAAAAGTGTCAGTTGCGCTCTGCGCTTTGGTCTTAACAGGATCACTCCTTTGTCGACAATGTTAAACAGAAGCCCCAAGATAAGGAATCGTGTTTACATCACAGAAAAAGGAAATGGCATTGGGCCACGTACGGAGAAATAAATCTTATAAGCAGCCAGGCAACTCAGGAGTAGGCGGTACTCTCTTCTCGTACACGGGGGGTAACATCAGCTTAGCATAGGACTGCCAACCTCCGGGTGGTAGCCGGAGATCCGCCACTGTGACAACGGATCTCCAGGTATCTGAGATCAGATCCGCTAGAGAAAATGGCTTCTTTGGATGGTGGACTCTGTGGCCCAATTGAAGTCCCTCCTTTTCCCCAAACCCCGCCCTCCTCAGACTCCGCCTCCAAAATCTCCAGGAATTTCCCAACCCTGAGCTGGCAACCCTGTCTGAACAGCACATGGGAGATTTGTTTGTTTATGTGTTTATTAAACGCATACCCCACCCTCCCCGCCATGGCGGGCTCAGGGCGGCTAACAAACGTGCACATAGAAATCTCTCCTTATATATAATTGAATAGTGGGTGCCAAAGTTCTAATTCTAAAATGCACTCCCTTAGTGTATGGCTGATGGCACTGCTCCTCAGCATATATCGCCACCAATCAGAAGGCAAAGCCCAGGTCCCGCCCACACCACAACTGCTGCGACAACCTGGTCTTTTGCATATGGAAGCTGATTGGACTTCACTCCATTCCACACCTCAAACTCCCCCCCCCCGCAAGGCAGTTGGAATGTCAGTTGCATATGGAACCTTCAAGGTCTTTTGCATATGGAAGCTGATTGGACTTCACTGCATTCCACACCTCAAACTCACCCCCCCCAAACCCCGCCCTCCTCAGACTCCGCCTCCAAAATCTCCAGGAATTTCCCAACCCTGAGCTGGCAACCCTGTCTGAACAGCACATGGGAGATTTGTTTGTTTATGTATTTATTAAGGGCGTACCCCACCCTCCCCGCCATGGCGGGCTCAGGGCGGCTAACAAACGTGCACATAGAAATACATTAGAATTCCATAATATGGTAAAAACAAAATTAAGTTACGATTACAATATAAAGCCATAACTACTCAATACATCCTATAATGAGATGGCGACGTTCTGTCAACATTTGAATGGCCGCCTACACCCTAGTCCAGGGTCCTGCCAGGCTGTTAGTCGTCCAGTTGGGGGTCCAGCCAGGGCCGTGGTGTTAAGGCAGCGCCCTACTTAAAAGCTTGGTGGAAGAGCTTAATTCTACGGGCCCTGCGGAACTGCAAAAGGTCCCGCAGGACCCTGATGTCATCCGGAAGCTCACTCCACCAGTGTGGAGCCACCACAGAGAAGGCCCTGGCCCTCATTGCAGCCAACCTGGCCTCTTTTGAGCCCGGGAGAACCAGGCGATTTTGGGATCCCGATCTTAGTGCTCTCTGAGGCACATGTGGAGAAGGGCGGTCCGTTAGGTCGACAGGTCCCTGACCATATAGGGTTCTAGTCAAGATGTTGGTCTCTCTTGACTTTTGATTTTGGTGCTTCAACCCAAATTAGAACAGAGAAATATACTTCTGCTTTTACTTGCATAGAAAGTCGAACAGCAGGCATTCCCCTGGCACAGCTTTAATGCTCAATTTCTCATCTAATATTTTGGGAAGGTGCTAGAATATGTTCCCTGCTTTATCTCATTGTAAGAAACTCTAGAAACTCCAGAAAGGGAAATCTTTAGGGTGCTCAAACAGAACCTGTTTTTGAGAGGAGAAAAGCACACATCACTAGTTACACTGGCAGGCCATTTAGAAAGGTGCGCCTCAGCTCATCCTGTTTTCACAGTTCAGAGAAAAAGAACTCTCGGACATAAAGCAGAATCACATTCAGTAAAGTCATGTGGACATTACGTCCCTGTTCTCCAGAGAAGAGATGCTCCTTTGATAGAATCCTGCTTTGGAAACACCCTCGCCCACAGCATAGGAGAAGGAGCAAAGGTTCTGTTCAGCTGAGGACCACAGGCCGAGTCTAGCTCCTGCCTTCCTTTGTCTCTTCTCACAGCTGTTTCTAATGTGGAAACGAGGGGTATGCATTTGGCATAAACCGAGCCGAAAAAACACCTTACCTGTAGGCTGGCATCCCTTACTGGTATTTTTCACGTCTTATTTAAGCTGAATACAGATCAGAGAATCTGATCGGCTACTGATATAGCTGAGCCCGAATGAAGCCTATTAAAAAAAAATGGTTATATTCACTGCAGGGGTCATTTTGTAGAAAAAGAGGTGCAGGAGCTCATTAGCATAACTCATTTGCACATGCCACACCCCCTGACCTCACTGGAAGTGTGTCAGAAGGCAACACCCACCGCTCAGGCTCCACTGGACTGTTTTGGATTGCTAGCTATTGGGGGGAGGGGCGTGCAGATCTGTCCTGGCAGAGGAGGGAGAGCTTGTACCTGAATAAAACTTGGTCTTAAAGGTGCCACTGGACTGTTTTGGACCGGGGGGCGGGGGG
>NW_015166453.1:556237-574200 GCF_001447785.1 Gekko japonicus | reverse complement strand
CTCTGCAACTTACCGGGCTGCTTCTTGCTCTGACTGAGGGCTGCTGGGAGCAGGGAGTGGGGCTTGTTGCATGTGCCCGGCCCCTGGGCTCTTTACTGCTGGAACTCCGCTCCTGTGCGCTCCTGCAGGAAATGACCCCTGATTATTCAGCTAAACTGAATGGGCGCCGGGAACGCAGAGCTCTGCACCACCTCAGCTGGCGCTAGCTCCTCTTGCAGCTCCTAGGGCCGACTTCTCCTGTGGTTTTTTAAAATTATTTTGACAAACTCCAGTGGAAACACATTTACTCACAATATTTATGCAGTGATGCGGTCTTATGAACAGGTTTCGCTTAGTAAGATTTGCCTGGCCTCCAAATTAGGGTTGCCAGCCCCCCCCCCGGCCCCCCCCCCCCGCGCGGGGGGTGGGGAAGGTATGCCAGATCTAGGCTGGGAGACTCCTGGAGATTTGGGGATGGAGCCTGGGGAGGGCGGGGACCTCAGCATAGGGGTAGAATGCCACAGAGTCCACCCTGCAAAGCATCCATTTTCTCCAGGGGGACTGATCTCTGTAGTCTGGACCAACGCTCCCTCTGAGCCGTGGAGTCTTGTGTGCAAAAATTCCACTTTGTGAGCTCCTGGTATTAAAGTTATGAGTGAACGATTTGGCTACTGCATAAATTAGTTTGCTCTGGAGCCCTCCTCCCTGAGCTAAGGCGAAAATGTCTGAGCCAGAGGCTAAAAATCTGTGAGGTAGCTCACACTAACTCAGCTTAGAGGGAACGCTGGTCTGGACATGAGTTGTAATTCCGGGGAATCCCGAGGTCCCACCTGGAGGTTTCCAAGGCTATTTTGCCCTGGGCCTTATTGTGCAGGAACATCACTCCAGTGGTAAAAAACACGGGAACTCCGGCATGTTACGATTAGTAACTGATATCAGAAAGTGAGCCTGGGCATCCGCCATAGCCGCAGTGAGGGTGACCAGATGTGAAGGGCAGGACGTCTGTATGTATTTACATGATTTATGCCCCTTCAAAAAAACAGTAAGCTTACATTATTCTCCTCACTTCCATTTTATCCTCACAACAACCCTGTGAGGTAGGTTATGCTAAGAGATATTGAACAGCCAAAGGTCACCTGGCAAGCTTACATGGCAGAGCAGGGATTTGAACCTGGAGTCTCCCTGTTCCTAGTCCAGCCCCTGCAGCACAGAGTCCAGGCATTGTGATAGGCTTGAAGGAGCGTTTTCTGGGCTAGAGGAGTCCTGTGTTTAAGCTGAGTTAGTGTGAGCTAGCTCACAGTTTATTAGCTGCTGGCTCACACATTTTTGTCTTAGCTCAGAAGGGAGGGCTCCAGAGCAAACTAATTTATGCAGCAGCCAAATCGCTCGGTCACAACTTTAATACCAGGAGCTCACAAAGTAGAATTTTTGCTCACAAAACTCCACAGCTTAGAGGGAACATTGGCATCCTCTTTTCTGGCTCCAACGGAGAGGGAAGAAGAAGAAGAGATAGGATTTATACCACGCACCCTTCACTAACCAAGGGAGTCTCAGAGCGGCTTACAAACTCCTTTCCCTTCCCCTCCCCACAACAGACACCCTGTGAGGTCGGTGGGGCTGAGAGAGCTCTGAGAGAAACTGCTCCTTTTTCAAGAACAGCCCTGACAGAACCACGGCTTGCCCAAGGTCATCCAGCCAGGTGCAAGTGGAGGAGTGGGGAATGAAACCCATTTCTCCCAGATTAGAGTCCACGCACGTAGCCACTACACCAAACTGGCTGTCCTTTGTGGGAGAAACTGGAGGTACTCTGAGGCCAATTTGTGGCAAGTATGCTACCCCACAGCATAACAGCACAGTAAGGAAACACTCACAGATCAGCCTGTATCTGTAGGGTTTCCTGCTCCGATTTGGGAAATTCCTAGAGATTTGGGGGGAGGGCAGAGCCCTGAGGAGGGAATGGAGCTCAGCAGGTTATAGTGCCGCAGAGTCCAACCTCCAAAAGCCCTGATTTTCTCCAGAGGAACTGACCTGTGCCATCTGGAAATCAGTTGTAATTCCAAGGAATCTCCAGGCCCCACCTGGAGGATGGCAACATTGTGTATATGTAGTGCCTCTCCTCTGTCGAAAATAAGAGGCTTTATCAGCATGTTTAGGAGGAGAATGAATTCTGGTTTGCTTAGAGGAAGTGTAACAGCGTTCCGTGCGCATCGGTGTTTAGTCATGCCGGCCACATGACCACGGAAACGTCTTCGGACAGCGCTGGCTCTTCGGCTTTGAAAGGGAGATGAGCACCGCAACCCTAGAGTCGGACTCGACTGGCTTTCGAGCAAGGGAACCTTTACCTTTAGAGGAAGTGTAGGAAAAAATAAGATCACAGGGAACAATTCTAGGCATCCCCTTAACTGTATAGCAGAGAGATGAAGGAACTGGAGAGACACCTGTGAAATTCCCCCCCCCCCAATCTGACTTATAGTCGTAGAGAAACCTTTTTACACATGCTTGTTTTCGCAGTGCTCCTTCCCAGAGGCGAGAGGTTCCAGGTTTGGCCCTACCAGGTTTCATTTCCTTTTCTAAAGAGAGAGGGATGGCGACTTGCAGGGCCTTGTGGATGCTGGCTTGATCTTCCGCTGCCCCAGCAGAGCACCATGACGGAAACAGACGGCGCAGTTAGTCATCTTGCCACAGGTTTCCGTAGGCATTGCCTGCCTGCCTGCCTGCCTCCCACTCTGACGACATGTGGAACCTGGGGTCTGGGCTCATGAAGGACCACAAAGGAGAGCTTTGTCAAAGGCCCTGGTCACTCGGTCATAGTCATCACACTGGCCACACACACAGCACTGTATGCCAAGGGTCCCCGTCGTTGGACCCATGGGCTCCACGGTGCCTGCCAGCAACTTTCCTGGCACCTGCCAAGAGTTGTTAGAAAGTGGAAAGAGCAAGGTGGAGTTTCTGCTCATCAACGCTTCTGATTGACCACTGGAGATCTGGTTGGTTTTGCAGATTGTTAAAAACATTGCTCTGGCAGCAGCTGCCACCACAGCACAAGGGTCTTCACGCTGTGAATGAAGGGAAGCGGCGGCAGCCATTTTGTGGCTGGCTCCACCTCCTGCAGCAGACATTTTGTAGAAGCCATTTGGTGGCTGCGCCCACCATACTGTATTGGAATTCCAAAGGTGCTCACAGGTTCAAAAAGCTTTTGGACCCTGCTGATGCAGTCAGTGTTTTCCGTCTGCCTCACAGACCTCCCCCCCCCCCCAAATCTCCAAACCAATGTGCTTCTCTTTAATAATACCACCATTATGAATGCTGCATTTGTATGGACAAATATGGTAGTATCCAGGAAGAGACAACTCCTTCAAGAAGTGTTGGGAAGCCGATCTGCATCCATAGGGATTTCAGGAGCTCATTTGGCTGTGTTGGACCCTCTTGTGGAATTTTCTGGCAGCTGTCCACAGGATCCAAGATTGAATGTGTGAAGAAATACATTTTTTCTTTGGAGGTTGAAATGAGCAAAACCTTCACTCTGTTTTAAAAGTTTTACTCCCCTCTGGAAAGAGAACTGGCAGGAAGGGGGGAAGCTAGTTCAAATTCTTTCCAGACTTACCTCAGCCCACCTTCATACAAATGTTAATAGATCTAAACAATGGGGTGGTCAAGCCCCCCCCCCTTCAAGCAGGGAAGAGATATTTGGAGGTGTTAAATACTAGAGAGTCTTCAGGAAAGAAATTCTGGGGACTTTAGGAAAAGCATCTCTGACCTGGTCTGACCTGGTCAGTGCATTGGGAAAAGAGAACTGACAAAACTAAGAAGAGCAAGGAGGAAGCTCTCTTTGGGTACTGAGTCCATCACAGCAGACAGAACTCTTAACTGAGGTCTGGAGGAGGCGGCCATTAGCCATGGGTTGGCCCAGACAGCTGAAGGAAGCTGCAAGGTAATGGCAGCTCTGTTGAGAGCTGTAACTTCCTAAAGTTAAGGAGCCTGTCCTATATTTTAAACATCTGATAGGGCATGTATAGAGAGCGGGACAGAGGATTTGTATTACCCATTTCTTTTGAATCCCCTGCTCAATCTGGTGCTGTGCTAAGAGTATGCTTGTAAACATTTCCTTTTTAATAAATACTTTATAACTTTTGGTGCTGGCAGTGGTTCTCTGTACCACATAGATCTCCACTGTCTCAGACATGCTTTTTTAAAAGGCGCGCCAGGGGGAAGTCAGGCAGCAAGGTGCTCCCATGGTGACCAGGTGCTGGGCAGTGGGAGACACAGAGACGAGGCCTCAGAACTTGGAATGAAAGCTGGGAGTCCTCCTGACCCTCCCGGTGGGCAATTCCTACAAAGGTCAGGTGGTGATGGTGGGTTACCAGAGGAAGAAAACCCTCTGCAGGTGTTGGGAAACCCTTGGAGGGCAGTAGGGAGCAGGGCCTGCAGGCCAGAGCCAAACCCATTCTGCCACTGAAGGTAAATGTCCATGTTGCTCTGTAAAGACTTTTGCGCACACTTCCTTATACTGTTGTCTTCCTGGACAAGGGTATCATTTTTATGTGCGTGCCGATTACATAACCACCGTTCAGTGAGTCATGCTTTATTTGATAGAACTAAAGTTGCCACTTATAAACAAAAGGCATCAAATAGTTCTGGAGGAGCTGGACCTTGGGGAGTTATAAACAAAACCAGTTCCTGCTTGGTCTGTTTGAAAACATCTCTTGTTTGCCTGCTTGCCCATCTCTTAACTGAGTCCAGCTGCCAGATGTGCAGTCTGTGCTGTGGGTCGAGAAAAGCAACATTTCTGGGGATAGAGTGAGGAGGACCCCCAAGAATGTGGCAGGGATGGAACATGCAAGTGGGGAATTGGAGCAGATGGAAACAGATTTTTCAGTGCAGCACGGGACCGACCTGTGAAATGCTTTTCCTCTCGATGTAGCAATGAGTCCATCAGCAGCAAGCAGGGGGAAACACAGGTTGAGCCTCTTGCTAGAAGGATAGAAGAAAAGGAAGAGGGAAGAGATTGGATTTATACAATGCCCCCTCTAAGGTGGGGAGCCTTGTGAGCAAAAATTCTACTTTGTGAGCTGCTAGCATTAAAGTTGTGAGCAAGCGATTTGGCTACTGCATAAATTAGTTTGCTCTGGAGCCAGCCTTCCTGAGCCAAGACAAAAAAAGTGTGAGCCAGAGGCTAAAGAACTGTGAGCTAGCTCACACTAACTCAGCTTAGAGGGAACACTGGATTTATATCCCGTCCTTTTATATATATATATAATTTTTATTGATTTTCCACTACAAACTACAAAACTAAAACTACAAAAGAGAGTAACAAGGTACTTTGATAAGCTATTCATACGCTTTGGATATTTATCTACCTGTTTATGGTTACATTAAGTTATTTAATTTCTACTAAAGGTATTCAAATAGAAAGAACAAAAAGGCACTTTTGGGTTTTATATCACATCTGGATGATAGTATAAATTCATTAAATGTCAACATAGGCAATAATAAGATAATATCCCGTCCTTTATTCGGAGGCTCAGAGCGGCTTACAGTCTCCTTTCCCTTCCCCTCCCCACAACAGACACCCTGTGAAGGTAGGTGGGGCTGAGAGAACTCTTTGAAGGACAGCTGTGACAGAACTATGGCTTGTCCAAGGTCATCCAGCAGCTGCAAGTGGAGGAGTAGGGAATCAAACCTGGTTCTCCCAGATTAGAGTCCGCGCACTTAACCACTACACGAAACTGGATACTAGAACAGCCCCCCTGTCTAACTGGGTACATCGTCCTCCCCCTTTTCCCTGGGCTAACCAAGCCAGCTGCGTTCCCCGTCTCTCTGCCTTTCTCCTACTTCCCCCTCTTCCCTCCTTCTTCCCAGAGAGCTGAGCCTGTCGCACTCAGGGGCAAGTGGGTCGCCAGGCTCCATGCCATCTCCGTGACTCACTCCTCTTACCTGCGATTTCTCCCTTCCCTCTAATCTCCACCCTCGGCCCTTTTTTATTTTTTCCAATTGATCCGTGCAGGTGAGTCAGGAAAACCTGTTTGTCCAGAAACCTGTTCCTTCTTGCCAAGCGTTGCTCCTGGTTCTTGTAGATACTGGGAGCAGATTATCAAAGTTAAGATGTCGTGGGGGGAGCTCGTGGGCATACACACCACACACCGCAAAGTTATGCGTTCCATTTCGTGCACACAGAGGTCCTGTGGATCTTTGCTGTTTCCTTCTCTGGTGTCCTCTTTTCCTTTCCTCTGCATGGGTGGAATGAGAGTGATCATCTCCAAAGCAAAATTAAAGCCCCCTGTTAGGTACGGAGGAGTTGTTCATTAAGCTACATTCCTTTCCTCTGCATGGGTGGAATGAGAGAGATCATCTCCAAAGCAAAATTAAAGGCCCCTGTTAGGTACAGAGGAGTTGTTGTTCATTATGCTACGATCCTACGCAGGCTGACTTGGGAGTTGGCCCCACTGAACTTTGAGAAGACATGTTTAGAATAGGGCTGTAAGTCTTGAAAGGGAAGGAAAGGGACGGAATGAGTAGTCTGAGGTCCCTTGGAAAAAACTTGTTATTCTGATCTGGATTGTGATGGCATACCTTTTGAAGAAGAAATCTTTGTTTGTTTCATGGCTCATAATCACGCAAGGCATACCAATGCTGGGGGCAACTGAGTTTTAAAGTATAAAATATATTTCGGAGGGCGGCCGTCTTGGTCAGCAGCAGAACACCTCAGTTCCTGTCCAGGAGCACCTTAAAAACCTACGAGATTTTCGGCGGATGAGCTCTGGAGGGTCTTTGACTCTCAAAAGCTGATAACCCCTCCTCCATCTTGCTGGTCTCTAAGAGTGCTAATGGACTTGACTCCAGCTGTCCTTAGTATAAAATCAGGTTTTCATAGTGCAGTTTACAACGTGATCCTTTATATATTTGTTCAGGATTAAGTGGGACATACTTCCGAGTAACCAGGTACACTGTTGTAACCCTAATCCATCTTGCTGGAGTCTTTGGGGCCCAAGAATAACGAAGGACCTCTCATAGCCTGAACATCTACGTTCAGTACAGAATACGTACTCAGACCTTAAGTGCAGTATTGTAAACTGTTTGAGAGCTTGCTTTCTATTCTTACGATTTTCATGAAGGCTGTGTGTTGCCCATGGAAGAGTCAAACCATACTTACATAATCTGTACCTAACATGTAAATATTTGCTAGCCTAAAATCTTTAGGTTTATTCTGCCCTAATATTGTTCTTTACCATGCGTTCTTATCCTGTTAACAGATTGCTCTCTTCTCCTGTTTGAGACACAACTAGAATCATAGAACTTTTTCATTGTTCTGTCCTTATACTAAATTCCCCTTTGGTTCTAAAAAGAATATATGCTAAGGTTCCTATCACATCGGACCTTCATTGTAAGAATTTAGGTCATGCTGAGTTTCACTGAGTCCACCTAACTCTAGAATGCAGTACTCAGATTCCATAAGGTAAGACGTCCATGTACAATAGAAGGAATGACAGATTTGTATTAGCTTGTGATCCTGGGGGGGATATACCATGTTTGCATAGCATTTTTTAAAAAGTGTTCATCTATAATACTGGACTCGCCCCAATGAAACTGATGGGCGGTAGATTCAAAACAGGAACCAAGAAAATACTTCCACACACATAGCACATGATCGAATTCACTGTCACAGTATGTGATGATAGCCACTAACTTTTAAAAAGAAGATCAGACAAATTTGTGGAGCATCTGTTGATAGTAATTGGTCATGACAGGTAAATGGAACCTCCAGGTTCAGAGGCAGTCTACCACTGAACCCAAGTTTGCAGGAAACCGCCACATAGGAGAGTTGTTGTTTCTATGCTCTGCTTACTGGGAACACACAGGAGGGGGGGCTGAGATTTGTCAACTACACTGCGATTGTACGTGGCAGGGGTAGGGGGCTGCTGGGTGCACATCTTCAAGTAATTGAACTGTGTGCAATTCTGGTCACCACACCTTAAAAAGGATATTATAGCTTTGGGAAAAGTGCAGAAAAGGGCAACTCGAATGATAAAGGGGTTGGAACACTTTCCCTATGAGGAAAGGTTAAAGCGCTTAGGGCTCTTTAGCTTGGAGAAACGACGACTGAGGGGTGACATGATCGAGGTTTATAAGATTATGCATGGGAAAGAGCAGGTAGAGAAAGAGGTACTTTTCTCCCTTTCTCACAATACAAGAACTCGTGGGCACTCCATGAAATTGCTGAGCGGTCGGGTTAGAACGGATAAAAGGAAGTCCTTCTTCACCCAAAGAGTGATTAACACTTGGAATTCACTGCCACGGGAAGTGGTGGCGGCTACAAGCAGGGACGGCTTCAAAAGGGAATTAGATAAGCATATGGAGCAGAGGTCCATCAGTGGCTATTAGCCACAAGGGATAGATGGGGCAAGTGATGCTCTGTCATCTTGGTGCTGGGGGGGGGGTCAATCGGTGGGAGGGCTTCTAATGTCCTGGCCCCACTGCTGGACCTCCTGATGGCCCCTGGTATTTCTGGCCACTGTAAAACAGAGTGTTGGACTGGATGGGCCTTTGGCCTGATCCAACATTGGCGTCTCTTATGTTCTTAAGTACTGGAATGTTAACTTTCACTTCTTTTGCTGTGTCTTATCTCTTTGGGGAGCTCATGACCTTGATACCTTGCTCCTCTGTCTTTGCTGGGAATATGAGCCCGTTCGTTTAGGTGCGCTGCAGTTCACCCTCTGATTGGCCCGAGTCCATCAGGGGACCCCACTTTGAATCCTGTGTACCTTCCCCCTTTCCCGCCTGCGGAATTAGATCTAGCAGTGAACGTATGGGCAGGTGACCTTCCTTTCCTGTACTCAATAAACGACCCTTCTGAAGGAAGGTTGTTGAGACTGATTGCTGTGGGACTCTGACGAGATTGACCCTCAGTTTGCTATAACGGGGTTCTTCTTACATTGTTACATTCAGAACAGAGCAGCCTGGACAGTTCTTCAGGTTTCATTTTGTGTAACCGTACCAGCTGGTGGCCCTTGACTTTCCAGGATCTTTGCTGAACCCTTTAATCTGTCTCCCCTGAGTCCACTTAGCTTGGGGTCGCCTGCCCTGAATGCCTGCAACTCTCCAGGGTCTCGGGCTGCCCCCAGAGACCCCTTAAGTGGAGACACCAAAGGCTGAACCTGGAACCTTCTTTCACGGCTGGGGCTGTCTAGAACTGCTGTGGGCCCCCAGACGAAGATCCCCCTCCGCACACGCCCCGTACCACCTGGACCCAACTCAGGCATCACACAAAAATTGCATGACTTGTCTTGCTCCACGGGGACCAATGCTGCCAGGATATTCTCCTCCTCCTCCTCCTCCTCCTCCTCTTAGTGCCCCCAACTGACCACTTCCCTCCCCTTGGATTCCTCCGGCTGAGGTAGCAACTTCCTTACTTTATAAACATCTCTTCCACGATGAACACTCTCCTCAGTGCTTCTGGAGAGAACAAAGAAGGCCCCTTTATACTCTCAAGGAAAGTGCAGGTTCCTGCAAACATCTTGGCAGCGTGCCTCCGGTAAACGAAGATTTATATTCAAATTAATTGTGGCCCTCAAGCTCTTGGCAAATTGCCTGCCTATTCCTTGATGTTAAAAAAAAAAAGAAGAGCCTTACGCCAATGAAAGGAAAGGAGATGATGTAATCCCAAACACCTCCATAGGCTGTAGGCAGGACGGTGACGTTATGGCTGTGTGCGCTACTGAGAGGAAGTGCCGGTACCAGGTTTGAGGGCCAGCGTTGCAGGATGCTCCCGGGCCCTCCTTGACCGCTGGTTCTGTGTGGCGTGCTCGCCAGGAAAGCCAGTGGGCAGGGATAAGAACACCAGAAGAGCCCTGCTGGATCAGACCAGTGAGGGTCCATCTAGTCCAGCCTCCTGCCTCACACGCACAGTGGCCAGGCAGTTCCTCTGGAGGGCCCACGACAGGGCACGGAGGCCGAGGCCTTCCCCTGATGTTGCCTCCTGGCTCTGGGATTCAGAGGTTTAGTGCTTCTGAATGTGGAGGTTCCCCTCAGTCACCACGGCAAATAGCCACTGATAGCCACTTTGATGTTATCCATGAGTCTATCAAATCCCCTTTTGAAGCTGTTTATTCCTGTGGCCATCACTACATCCTCTGGCAGTGGATTCCACATTAGGGTTAGGGGCCAAGAGAAAGAGGAAAGGAGGTGGAGAGTGAGTGAGAGAGATAAGGTGTTATCTATGATTCCTCTTCGGATAGTTAAGCTTCTGACTGCGACTGTTTTAATTACTGTTCCAAACTTTTATCACTTTGCCCTATTATTATTACTATATACAGTGTGACAAATCGCTGTATTCCGATTGTTTCTCTTGGTTGGCATATGGGCTGATTTGTATTGAGTTGTTTTGAAGTTATTGTTATGCCAGTAAAGGTGATTGGTATAGATTGGGTGGGGTTTGGTATAGATGGCCATAGAGTCCAGAGGCAGGACACATAGCCAAGTTTGCCCAGCAAGCCAAGGGCCATCCACTGCCCCCTCCGGGCCCTGACAGGCTCTCCTCTCCCCCTCCCAAGTTCCACCCTGATGTGCCCAGTTCTAGCTCCCAGCTCCCCTCCCTGCATTGGAAGGGAGACCTGGTGGCCCTCACTCTGGGAGCTGCCAGCCTCTTTGCCTGGAACGCAGCAGCCAGGATGCTCAGGGACGCAGGCAGTAAACAGAAGCCGTTTCTTTATCCTTGTCGGCAGGCAGATGTGGCTGTGCAGCCCACGAATGTTTCTGCAGTTGGGCGCTTAGTAGATAGATGGTGTGATAACACGACACCTGCAAACCTGATGCGGAGCTTTGGAGTTTCATGTCTAAGTTGGGGCTTTCTTGCGTGGCCGAGCAGCCCAGGATGTGGTCTTGGAACTGTTTCTCCGCTGGAAATGTGGTTTCGTGATCCGCTGCTGGGATCTGTGCAGTGAACGTGTGTTTCTTTTCTCTCACACTCCGAGCTGCTCAGGGTTTCATTCGTGATCGACCTCCAGAAGAGGGCAATTTCAGTTACAATATTTAGGTAGTTGAGGGCTGGTTTTGTTTGGCTGAAGAATGTTAAAATCATGGGACAAAAACCGTGACTGAAGAGCAGAAATGGTCACTTGCTTAAAAGGAATGCATGCATCAGCTCCTCTAGACTTGTATTATAAAACATCTTATATTTGATTCACATTTAAAGCAATTTAGAATTTGTGTTGTAGAGCAAACAAACAAAAATCAGGTCACCCTTCACAATAGTTGTGACTCTCCCCAGCACCAAAATGCTACCAATTTAGGATCATCCTTGATGTGACAAGCATCCCTGTTGCAGGGTACTGATGATTCACTTCATTAAATATGAAACCAGAAGTTTGGGCTTTAGCAGTCATTTTTCCATCCAATGAAATCCACACAGTGGCAGAGAGGCAAAGGGACTGAGTGAAGGTTTCCTCCGCTCAAGACACACGACTTATATTTGATTCACATTTAAAGCAATTTAGAATTTGTGTTGTAGAGCAAACAAACAAAAATCAGGTCACCCTTCACAATAGTTGTGACTCTCCCCAGCACCAAAATGCTACCAATTTAGGATCATCCTTGATGTGACAAGCATCCCTGTTGCAGGGTACTGATGATTCACTTCATTAAATATGAAACCAGAAGTTTGGGCTTTAGCAGTCATTTTACCATCCAGTGAAATCCACACAGTATCAGAGAGGCAAAGGGACTGAGTGAAGGGTTCCTCCGCTCGAGACACACGTGGTATCCTGTTAAGAGTCCTAGTTTGTTTGGCCACTACAACTCTGACAGGTACAGGAAGTCAGTCTAATCTTCCTTACAGTGCCAGATGCCGTTGACATTGCGTGGTAGTCTGCACTGGAACGGCCAGAAATAAATGTGAAAATCCTAATCTAAAGAGTATCTATGATCATTTTCTTACTTTCTTTTCTTTCTTAAGGTTTTTATCTTTGTAGATTTCAAAAGCAGTTCCCGTTTTCTGTACTGTTTTGTCACATTCGGAAATGATCTATTCTAGATCAGGGCTATTTTGGGCATTCCTTTGTCAGGTGAAAGTGTTGTAGATGCTGTGACCCCACTTCTGGGTTTGATACAAAGAGGGGGAGATGTGCGTATCATATGTGGAGAGAGGTGTTTCTTCCCCATGCAGGGACAGAATGCACATTCCTCGTGGGGGACGTTCACTCGGGCATTCCTTTGTCAGGTGAAAGTGTTGTGGATGCTGTGACCCTCTTCTGGGTTTGATACAAAGAGGGGAGATGTGTGTATCCTATGTAGAGAGAGGTGTTTCTTCCCAATGCAGGGACAGAATGCACATTCCTCATGGGGGACGTTCACTCCCCCCCCCATGAAATCCAAAAGCAGAGGACGCGTAGTTTACACCCTGTGCTTTAAAATTAGATCTTAAAGGTGGCTCTGAAGGTTGTTTCACAGAACTTGGGTCATGCTGTTTCCTCTCGTCCCCTGAAAGTTGACCTTGGTCTCAAATGGGTTTTCTGTAATTCTTCATCTTTCACGGGACTCTGGATACGCTAAACCCAAAGCATTTCCCCAGTCTTCTCTTACGTGCCGTGCCAGCTTGGTCAACAAATTTCATTCTGGATTTTGTTTCCTTCTAAACATTTCCTTGAGCAGAAATATGTTTTATGTACACATTGTTTTTATTTTGAGATTGGACTGATTAAGACAATTTTGTGTCATGGTTTTTTGCAAGAACTTCCAAGGCCCATAGACAAGCAGCTTCTGGATAAACAAATGGAGCAGAGGTCCACTAGTGGCTGTTAGCCACAAGATACAGATGGAACACTCTGTCTTGGGCAGGGATGCTCTCCGGCCCCACTGGTGGACCTCCTGATGGCCCCTGGGTTTTGGCCACTGTGTGACACAGAGTGTTGGAGGGGCCACTGGTCTGATCCAACATGGCTTCTCTGATGTTCTTATGTCTGGGGCAGTGATGCTCTGTATTCTTGGTGTTTGGTGGGCAAGAGTGGGAGGGCTCCTGGAGTTCTAACCCCGCTGGTGGACCTCCTGATGGCCCCTGGATTTTGGCCACTGTGTGACACAGAGTGTTGGACTGGAGGGGCCATTGGTCTGATCCAACATGGCTTCTCTTATGTTCTTATGTCTGGGGCAGTGATGCTCTGTATCCTTGGTGTTTGGTGGGCAAGAGTGGGAGGGCTCCTGGAGGTCTGGCCCCACTGCTGGACCTCCTGATGGCCCCTGGGTTTTGGCCATTGTGTGACACAGAAGAGTGTTGGACTGGAGGGGCCATTGGCATGATCCATTATGGCTTCTCTGATGTTCTTATTTATGGGCCAGTGATGCTCTGTCTTCTTGGTGCTTGGGGTTTGTGCACTGTCCACAGCTGCTGTGCTGATATCGCATCCTAACTGATTCTCTTTCCTGGTGCAACAACACAGCTTATGACGTTATGTTTGTACAACAGCCTCTGTTCTTGCTTGGGCAAAGCACTACAAACATTATGCTGCCGACCACTGCCGGCAGTGCTGCGATAGAGGTCCGTGGCCACCGCGACTGGTACTGCGATCTAAGAGGGTCAAGCTAACAAATAAATTATATGAAAAATACAAATGTTTATTAGGGTGTACACATAACTAAAAGATACATACGGTTAAAAGAGATAGTCTAAATATCAGACTCTTAAAGCTTATATCATCAAAGCTGATTGTTATACATATCCAATTGATGAGTAAAACTTATGACCTAAGGACCATACGTGTTTCGGCCCCTTCGGGCCTTCCCCAGTGGCACACATCCATAAATACATGCATAAAGAATTTTGTATATATATATATATATGGCAAAATGTTTCTTTCTTCTATGCTTTGCATTTGCTACAAGTTTGTATAGTGGACCACGGATAGTAGCTGTGCAAATTCTCCAAATTATTCTGGTATCGAATATCCTATTTCATCAGGATGTGTGTCACTTCCGTCAAAGGTAGTAGTCAAGTAAGTTCTGGTACACCAGAAATACTTCCCCAAATGTAAAAGTTTGCCAGAGGATCTTCTCCCTGTCTTGTTTTGGAATATCCGCCTCACCCTTTTGATGCAAAGGAAAGGGTCCCTGAAGTTGCACATTGATTTGTTTCTGCTGTTGTGCGTCTGCTTGTACGGGCGCTGTAGTTTTGCTGCATCCGTCAGCTGCCTGTTCGTGGTGTTGGCTGAACGATCGCTAGGGCAGTGGTGCAGTAAGGCTGAGAAAAGGAGCAAGGGGGTGGAATAACCTTTTGTAGGCGGGCTATCAGGATGCCGCGGGCGACCATGGCGGTGACACTGACTTAACACGACGCCCTCTGCTCTTTCCATAGTGGGTAAACCTCACAAATGCAACTACTGCGGACGGAGTTACAAGCAGCGCAGCTCTCTGGAGGAGCACAAGGAACGGTGTCACAACTACCTTCAGAATGTCAGTATGGAAGCCGCAGGGCAAGTCATGAGCCACCATGGTGAGTAAGAGACCCAATTGTTCAGTAGCTCCGGTTTGCATTTCTTTGGAGCCAGTTTGGTGTAGTGGTTAAGTGCGCGGACTCTAATCTGGGAGAACCGGGTTTGATTCCCCACTCCTCCTCCACTTGCACCTGCTGGATGACCTTGGGCAAGCCGTAGTTCTGACAAGAGCTGTCCTTGAAAAAGAGCAGTTTCTGTCAGAGCTCTCCCAGCCCCACCTACCTCACAGGGGGTGTCTGTGGTGGGGAGGGGAAGGGAAAGGAGTTTGTAAGCCGCTCTGAGACACCTTTGGGTAGTGAAGGGCGGGGTATAAATCCAATCTCTTCTCTTCTTCTTCTCGCTCCTGCGATCATACCTCCACAGAATCATATATTTTGCCCTACTGGTATTCCCTCCCCAAAAAAACCAGAAGTGAACTCACTGGCAAAAGTAGGCATGTGTATTTGGGAATTCTGAGGATTAACTATAACCTCAGGCCTCCAGAATTAGCATTACAAAGTCAGGTTACAGGCTGAGCTCAGCATTGGCTTATTATTATTTTTTGGGGGGGAGGGGATAACAATCAAATAAAAATGAGTGGTGAAGTGAAACATTTCGGCAAGGGTGAAGAGCAGGGTATGGATGCATTTTTCATGATTTAGCCGTTTGCCCTAATCAGGGGTCTCTGGGTCTCTTCATGGAGGGAGGCAGCCCAAACGCAACAGCAACTTAGTTCATTGGTGTCTCCAGTGGGGCTTTGCATGGATTAGAAGCAGGTATTTATCTCCCCCCCCCCCAATGCGTGATATATCTTGATCATGTAACAATAGCTCCCATGTCATGAAATGTTACATTCGACAGGTATTAATCTTGCTTCTTGGGTGTTTAGAATAAATTGTTATCAATCATAGCACTAAATTAGGGGGTTGGAGCACCTCCCCCTTGAGGAGAGGCTGAAGAGTCGGGGACTTTTCAGTTTAGAAAAGAGACAACTAAGGGGGGAGGGGAACATGAGAGAGGTTTCTAAAATGATGCACGGGGTGGAGAGAGTGGACAAGGAGAACTTTTCCTCCCTCTCCCAAACGACGAGCACTCGAGGACATCCAATGAAGCTGATGGGCAGGAGGTTCAGGATGGACAAAAGGGAATACTTCTTTACACAGAGAGTGATTAAAATGTGGACTTTGCTGCCAGAGGATGTAGTGATGGCCGTAGGAATAAACAGCTTTCAAAGGGGATTAGATAGATCCATGGAGGCTAAGTCTATCAGTGGCTACTGGCCATGGTGGCTGAGGGGAACCTCCAGGAGGCAACATCAAGGGAAGGCCTCGGCCTCTCTGCCCTGTTGCTGGTCCTCCAGAGGAGATGGTTGGCCACTGTGTGAGATGGGATGCTAGATTAGATGGACCCCCACTGGTCTGATCCAGCAGGGCTCTTCTGATGTTCTTATGAAGGCCTTGGCCTCTCTGCCCTGTTGTTGGCCCTCCAGAGGAACTGGTTAGCCACTGTGTGAATCAGGATGCTGGACTGGATGAACCACTGGTCTGATCCCGCAAGGCTCATCTGATGTTCTTAAATTGTGTTCCGTATTGTGTTAGAGCATGTTTTCACTATCTCTTTCCTCGGCAAGAGTGTTTCACTATGGGCGAGTGAGGGCTGCATTGCCGGCTTAGCATCATGAACTACCGTAGGAGCTTGTTGCTGCTGATTGTTAAATGTGGTACGCGAGGCATTTGGGCAGTAGTGATGAATGTGTCAGATGACGCGTAAAGAGCAGACTGAAAGGATCCCGAGCTCATTTCAGTGGAATCCCCCACATTCGTGGAAGGGTTTCCTGCAGCTGCAGATTTCCACTCTGCTGGCCGCGATGTGTTCAGGTTTTATTTTTAGGACTTGGGGAGATTTTCCTATGGGAGGGTGGCTCCTCCCATCTCTGCACCCCAGCGGCCCACTGGTATGGTAGCCAGTACCACCCTTAGACTTCTTTTAGTGGCAAGCAAGCTGTGGCCTGGGAGCACCTCTCCAGCTGCCTTCTCCTCCCCACTTCCTGGTTGCTACTAACTATCATTTGCCCTGTTGTGCAAATGCAAACTATGGCTTCAGTTCATAGCATGCAAGCATGGCAGTAGCCACAGATTCTAGGTCCAGACATTGCAGCAGACTTACAAGGAAATGGAGGCGAAAATCCACTCATGAACAATGGGATGTGTTCCACAGATATATCCACAAGCGTTGCTCCCGGCTCCCAAGCCGTGGCTCAGTGTTATGTCTGAATGGAGCTACCTGTCCTCCAAGCGCCTTGGGGTAGCCACAGTCCACCTGCCCGCTTTGCTCAGTCCCCAAGAGCTCAGCTATACAGCAGAGGACTACATAAGAATATAGGAGCCGCCCCGGGGGGGGGGGGACGCTGCCCCCTGTACTTTTTAAAGCAGCCTGAGCCAGCTGCACAATATTAGATCGGGATTGACCACTACGAAGGCACTGAAGTTTGAACGTCATCCTAAATGTAATGTTAAATCGTTATCTGTTTAATGGCATTTGGATTATTATTGGTTAGCACCTTTTAATGTTGTAATTGTTTTATGGTTTTATGATCATTATATTATTTATTGCTGCCCTTATTCTTCTGTAAGCCGCCCTGAGCCGGCCATGGCTGGGAGGGCAGGGTATAAATTTGATTAAATCTCTCCTTATATATAATCCTGTTTTGGTCATGGGCTCTCCTGAACATTCCACATGCTCCCAAATCTGTTGGCTCCCTGATCTGTGTCTCCTTTTCCCCTGGCGGGGTTGCCCAGGTGCTTCCTCCAACATTCTAAACAGTTTGCTGTTCCTCTCCCCCCCATAGCCAGTCAGAACACAGGTCATTTGCATATGTGGCCTGATTGGCCTTTGCCTCTAACATTCTAAACAATTTGTTGTTGTGGTATATCAAATCGAAGTAATAAATAAATAAATAAATAATATGTCCTGAGGTAAAATACATATCCCAGTTTCCCCTTAAATGGTCACTGGAGCTGTCAAAATACATATCCCAATCTTCCCTTAAACGGTCACTGGAGTTACCAGTCTCCCTGTGGGGCCTGGAAATCTCCCAGAAAGCACTGTGTTCCCCAGCCACAGCACATCATTTCCGCTACTATTACAATGGCTGTTTTGGGCAGTGGACTCTATGGCATTATACCCTGCTGAAGTCCCTCTGCACCCCAAACCCTTCCCTTAGTATTGCCAGTCTCCAGGCAGCATCTGGAGATCTCCAAGATCAGTTCTCCCGGAGAGAATGGCTGCTTTGGGCAATGGACTCTATGGAATTATACCCTGCTGAGGTCCCTCCGCACCCCAAACTCTCTCCTCCCCAGGCTCTACCCCTCAGATCTACAGGTATTTCCCAACCCAGAGTTGGCAACCCTGTAACTGGCTATGGAACCACTTTCCAGACCCTTGGAACCCTGAAGACACGGCATAGGAGGACGTGCTTTTCTACCTTAGCTGCCCCTGCATAACCCCAAATCAACATAAGTCAGGGGT
>NW_015166453.1:523925-555238 GCF_001447785.1 Gekko japonicus | reverse complement strand
GTCCATGGCAGGTTAACCCTTTCCCCCACGTGCCCGTTCCTGGATCAGTTTGAGGAACATGGTTTGAATTTGCTCCCAGGTGTGTGGAAGGATGAGTTCTTTCCTATGTAATGGTTTTTGTCACTCCTTAAAACAGTGCAGGTTCCCGGTTTCCACAGTTTCGAAAACCTTTTGCGTTTTTTTAAGACCTCTTTTTCTCAAGGTTCTGTATGCCTTGCTAAGCACTACGGGAAACGAACCACCCTCTGAATCCTGCCCATAAGGAAAGATCTAAACCAGTCCAAAGCAAGTCACCTATTGCCTACCTCTGCCTTCAGTTATCCTCAACAAGGGGGCATGGTCCACAGCAACGACAGCTGCCGATAAACCCAGCAAGAGCAACAAAGAGGCTTAGTTTTTGTCTACGTTCAAACAGAGGTGACCAACCAAAGCCACTGGCACCGTCTCCACCCCTAAAGCCTGTCCTGGAGCTAAACTGAAATGCGTCAAGAGTAGAGGAGTCATCTAGAAAGACCTGGCATTGTTCTGCGTCCACATTCTTAGTTCCCTTTCCCAGCCAGGGCAGTTTAGAGATGTGACAGTAACTGGCCACATCATTCTTCTCTAGTGGTGGTTTCTAAAGCGAAGGATGGCTAACCAACCGCCTGTTTTGGAGACTGAGGAAAGGCGCCCTGAGTCAGTGATGATTTATGATGGACATCATGGTCTCATTCGTGTGGACCTCACAAGATTTCAGCGTCCAGAATGGAGAGGAATCAAGAGGACAAGTGGCGGTCCTCACACATCCCAAGGTCCTGTCAGCGTCCATCACAGTAACCGGGGCTGAAATGACTGGCAAACAGACCGGGTGGTGCACTGGAAGCGTCTTCTGCCTGAACTGTGTTACAATCAGCAGCCGTATGTGAGAGATTAGTATCGCAACTGAGCACCAGTTCCTGAGCATCTAAAGACTCCAACCTAGGAGTCGGCAACTGCTGAAATACTTCGAACAAGATTTAAAAAATAAGACCTAGGCCGATGGTGCAAGTAAAGTAGAAATTATATTTTACTACTCAGCTGGGAATTTCTTATGTGTTTTGCCAACTGGCTTCTTCAGGGGAATCTGTTTGTCTTTCATTGTTCCTTCAGCATGGACACAAGATCAGATGCTTTCAGCGATTGAGCCAGCCAGCCACAAACTAGCTGATGCCAGGGTGGTGGTGGAGAAATGTGGTCTCATCGCTGCCTTCGCCACCGTCCTCAGCCTTCCAGTGAGCTCTGTGACATGCCCCATGAGATTTCACTCTGAGTTTTGCACCAGTGCCATTCTAGACATCTCCCAGCTCTCTTCAAGTAACCCTGCTGTGTAGAAAACCCAGGTGCTGGATTCTGCCTCAAGGGCAGGAGAGGACAACGGGGTCAGAGGGAACAACTCTGTCAGGAGCTCCCAGGAGCTTCACATTCCAGTCTTCCCCCCGGGGCCTTGCCAGGGCTGCTCCACAGCATTCCAGAGCCCAGGAGGACCAACAACTCTCCAAAAGCAACACTCTGGATGGCCTGCTCACTCGCTCAGAGACTGGGGCCTCACTCACCTGTCCCAGGCTGAACCTCCAACACCCCAAACCTGGCTTCTCCCCCTACCCCCAGAGGCTCAATGCAAAAAAATTAAATCCAGGATCTTGTAGGGTTTCCAGGTCCTACCTTGTCGTTGACAGGGGGGTTTGGGGTACGTTCCTGGAGGAGGCACGGACATCACGTGATGTCCCCAATGCGGTGACATCTCCAGGAAGTAATGTCATCACATTGGCACTGCTCTTGTTTGAGGGCAGAACTCTATGGTTTGAGGGCAAATTTACCATACCATAGAGTTTTGCCCTCAAACCAGAGTGTCCCCCATGATGTCACCGATGTGATGGCATAACTTCCAGTTGACGTCCCTGTGTTGGGGATATCATGTGGGGACATGGTTGCTTGGGAGTGGGGTTTCCAGAAGCCCCAGAAACTGGGGGAAACCCCACCTGGACCTGGGGACTTGCAACCCTTGGATCTTGTCTTTTTTATTTTCCGTGCATTGACCCATGGTGCCTGGGAGAGACTTGTGGTAGCCAAGAAGGCTATGGAATCCTGAACCGGCCCAGACAAGGTGCCCTCAGCATGAATGTTTTGTTTCTTTAGAGAACTTTTGTGCCACCTTCCGGGGAACCTGCCCAAAGTGGTTTACAAAGTAAAACACAACATAGATATAGAATATTAAGAATTCTTAATTAGAATGCATAATAAAGCAGCCTCCCTCCCAGGGTTGTCATAAGGAATAAATGGAGGAGGAACATAAGAACACGAGAGAAGCCAGTGTTGGATCAGGCCAGTGGCCCATCCAGTCCAACGCTCTGTGTCACTCAGTGGCCAAAAATACCAGGGGCCATCAGGAGGTCCAGCAGTGGGGTATAAATGAAGCGAATAAATAAATAAAGGCTCTGGACTGGGGCGACTGCCAGGTCTTCTTCAGTTCTCTTCTCCTCTTCCACCAACCCCAGCAGAAATCCAGTTTCATAACTCACCAATCTGGTGTTGCAGAATATTAATGAAGAAGCAGAGGAAACAGAGACCTCGATACCAGCATCCCTTAGGATGGGGCATCGGTTGGATGGACAATGGGCACAGATGGGCCTCTCTGGCTCTTTCTTGTCTCCCACTGCTGTTATCTCCCAGCCGGGCTGAAATCGTAGCCCAGCATCCTTCCTGAATCACAAGCCAACATCAGCCAAATTGGAGGACCCGCTACTTCCATTTTATCCTCATAACTACCCTGTGCGGTATGCTAGGCTGAGGAAGGGCGACTGACCTGAGGTCACTCAGCAAGCTTCTGTGTCAGAAGGGGGGGGGGAGTTCAAGCCAGGGCTTCCCAGGTCCTAGTCCGACACCTCGACAGCTGCCCTACGCTGGCTCCAACATGAGCACTTTCCCATCAGGCCAGGGTGGTGATACCTGATGGGCTGTAGAAGTCTGGAGTCTCACATGCTGCATGACCCCCCCCCAAAAAAACCCTCTGCATTGTTTATCTCTTTGTGCTTCTTGTCCTGCCCACAACCCCACACCTGGCAACCGGTGGTGTGGGGTTATGGGGGGGGGCAGCATCCCGGAAGAAAGTTTAAGGAAAAAACAAGACCTCTCAGCTACTTATAGGAAGTTCTGACGATAGAGTTCCTGCCGATTCCTAGAGCTTCCCAGAAGTGACATATGGGTAGCTTTAGCAATCACCAGGAAATCTGTGGTAAGATTACCACGGAGTCAGGACTTCCTGTAAGTAGCCAAGCCTTACTTTTCCTTCTTGATTTTTCTCTCCAGGATGACCCCCTCCCTTTGGCCCCCCATTTCTACCCACAGATCAGCTGAGCATCCGTGCACAAGGGCTGGAATTGCCTGGAGGTCTCTCACCATAAGCCGCCAAATGGGAACTCTAGGCATCACAGTGCCGTGTGCTGCTCTAGGAATCTGAGGACTTCCTTACACATTGCACAGTGCTGATTTCCATAGTCCCCACCAATGCTCCCTCTAAGCTGTGGAGTCTTGTGAGCAGCTGCCATTAAATTTGTGAGCGAGCGATTTGGCTGCTGCATAAATCAGTTTGCTCTGGAGCCATCCTTCCTGAGCCAAGACAAGAATGTGTGAGCTGGAGGCTAAAAAACTGGGAGCTAGCTCACATTAACTCAGCTTAGAGGGAACACTAGTCCTCACCCCCAACCTTCCTTAATTAACAATTATTTGAAATCATGGACGATGCTGTTGTCCTGACACCGAGAGTAACAAACGGAAGACAGTTTCTTGCCCGGAGAAGCTGAACTCGCACTTCTCAGGCAACCGGGGGGGGGGGAGGCAGGCCTGAGGGAAGATAGGTGGGGCACGCCCTGAGGCTGAGTTTCTGGAGGAGAGGAGGACCTGGGGACCCAGACTCTTCCGGGAAGAGGTGGGCTTTCCGTGCGGGACTGAGGGGGAAACGGAGAGGGGGCTCGTCACGGGGGAGGCTCCGAGCAGCGGAGAGAGCAGGAGATCTTTGTGCACCCGAAGATATAGAACACTGTAGCCAGTTGTCGAAACACACACACAAAGGCAGACCAACAGTGTAGTTACACAATCCTGTCTCTCCTCAAAGAATTCCGACTGGAACCAAAAGTAAGGAGAAGTCTTACAGTGCCTTCAGATTAGACCGACGTTTTGCAGTGCTGTCTTCCAACTTGTTTACGTGCCAGGTTTTTGATTGACGATTGTAATCATGCCACCGTCCAATTAGCTCCAGGGTATCCTTGGATGGAGATGTAATAACTGCTACTTTCCATGAAAGGCGGAAAGGCGGGGTGAGGCTCCTGGGGAAAAAAGGCGCTCGAGACTGTCTTGCCATGCACTTGGACCAAACAGTTCACCAGCCGATCTGGGCAAAGGGCAGGCCGATCACCCAAAGATCCCACAGGACAGGGTGCCACGCGTTGTGGAGGAGATGGTGTGGATCGTCTGGGGGCTGAGTTCCTGACGAAAAGTCTTCCAGGTTGACAGAAGGCTCTCCTACTTCCCCTGAGACTGTTTTTCCATTCAGAACTCACCCCCACACACACACACACACACTGTTTTTCCTCTTGTGGTTAGAAAAAAGTAGCTGGGGAGGGGAAGCGGTTCTGAGCAGGGAAATGCTAGCTAAGCCGTGCCCACCTCCTGTGGCTGCACATCTCTTGCTCTATCCGCAGTCCTTTCCCCTAGCAGAACGTCCATCATGGAATTATTTGCACATTTCCTGCATGACGTCTCGTTTGGCCCTCAGTGGTTGTACACTGGAGACTGAGTGGTTGGACAAAGGCCAATCGTGAACACTTCCCACTCCATGGGGGCCTGTCACAGCACAGGTGGGGTGTCACCTGACGCTGCCACCACTCTGGATTTAGGATCCCTTGAGAAGGTCCAGAGCACCCTCCCAAGACCTTCAGACCTCCCTTTTGGCCGAATGATAGGCGTGAGGACCAGGCAGAGTACAACAAGGAAAAGGTTTATTTTATAGGAGATCAAACAACAAGGTGCAGAATAACAGTAAGTGGGTGAAAAGAAAAGAAATCAAATGCCCTTACGCATCTAAATGTACTGCCCCTAGCTCACTATCTGCAGTGGCCTTAGACTACTCACCCTTCCCTCAGGATGAGGGTTTCTTCCCACAGCAGCCTTCCTTCTGGCTCTGCCCTCTGGGAAGAAGAACAGCTTTTCCTGCTGCTCCAGATCTTTTATTCCAAGCCCTCCTCTTTTCCTATTGGTCAATTTTGGCTCCAAAACCTCTCAGGGGCTTCTGGGAGTTGTAGGCCCAGCCTCACCTACTGCTAGTCAGGCTCCCTGGGCCTAGTAGGCCTCTGGTGGCACAGCTCAGATCACGACAGGGCCTATTTCCCAAGCCTGTTGCAAGTCTGATAATGAAATCTATAAAGCACCGCACTGTAATTCTGTGGTAAAACATTTACCTCACAAAAGAATGTCCGCACCTGCGCTCCGAAGCCCTTGTGGCCGTCTCTAGAGAGCTGGCCAGGTGCATTGCTCAGTTCCTTGTATCAGAGTTGCAAGTCCTGTGTCCCAGTCAAGGGGAACACGGCCATTTAAGGCAACAACCCCCCCCCCCCGGATGGTTAATCTACCTCCTGTGTTGGCTGTCTGCCTGTGAAACATCACCATCGATGCTATATTCAGCGGGCCTGAAGGAACAGAACAGAACAGCCTGGTTAGGAATGAAGCAACTTCTGTCAGAGGCCCACTGCATATTCTGGGAAGCATTTTGTGTCTTTGAGAACTCAGGAGCTCTGCTAGATCAGAGCCCTCTGGTCCACAACTGACATCCATGAACACCATCCATGGACAGATGACAGGATCAGTGTTCCCTCTCAGCCGAGTTAGTGTGAGCTAGGTCACAGTCTTTTAGCCTCCAGCTCACACATTTGTTGTCTCAGCTCAGGAAGGAGGGCTCCAGAGCCAACTGATTTATGCAGCAGCCAAATCGCTCGCCCACAACTTTAATGCCGGTAGCTCACATAGTAGAATCTTTTTCTCACAGGACTCCACAGCTTAGAGGGAGCATTGGACAGGATCCCACCCAATATTTTATTTATTTACAGCATTCATATTCCGCCTTTCTGCCTAAACAGGGCCACCATATCTCTGTATGTGAATTTCCAAGATGAACCCCTGTTTCGTGGTCTCTTGTTGCACTGGTCACTGCAGGTTGGTAGCCATTGGGAATATTTTTTTGGGGGGGGGGAGGGAACGTGTTGCGCACTTATCTCCAGTGAAGCACTTGAGAGTATCCCCTGGCCACACATGTTTGTGCATTTTGGTGCATTCCCATGGGCACACCACTGGCTGGCCCCTGGTTTCCGTCCATCACCTGATTGTGTTTGTTTGTTTCATCTCAGGGGTCTCCCTGCCTTCGAAGCCATGCAGGTGGCAGGGGGTTCCGACTCAGGGTGAATGGCACAACCATAAAATGGTGGCCACAGGAGGCGGAGCCAACCGCAAAATGGCCGCTGTGGGCGGGCGGAGCCTCACACAAAAACACAGAGGAAGCCCAAGGGCAGGGGAGAAGAAGGGTGATTTTTTAAAAAACAAATTCACTGGAAAAGAGTGAGTGAGAGAGAGAGAGAATATAAAAGCAACATTGCGATGGCAGCAGCTGCTGAAGCAGCATCATTTTAATCTGTACAGCCAATCAGATATCCAGTGGCCAATCAGAAGCCCAGCTGGGCAAGAGCCCCACCTGGCCCCACCCATTTTGTATAAACACTCGGCCAGTGCCAGGAAAGGTCTCGGTGCCCGTGGGCGCCATATTGGGGAACCCTGTTTGAGCTGTTCTGTTGGAATTAAAGCCAGCTTTACGCAAGGGGTACGCATTCTCATAAGCACTAAGTTTTTAAAGGAAGTTGTCGTGATAAGTGTGCTGACACCTCCGGCTTCAAAAGCCCAGAGTGCCACAGGCTGGAAGGACACCACGCCCAGCGAGCAGAGCTGAGCCCACCAGCATTGCAGTGAAGGGCACGGCTCAGGTGGCGGACCTGGGTGGAGAGCGCAGGTGTTATGCCCCTGTGTTCACCTGTGACAGGCGGGGGAGGCATGCAGTTACGGTTCCACTTCCCAAAGAAATGGGCTTCTTCGGGTGGACGGGGAGAGATGCACAGGGGCTCCTTGTCGATCCAAGAGGGGAGCTCTTGCCTTAGGGGCTCCTTCTCTTGTCTCCAGGCCCATTCCCTCCCCTCTCTCTCCCCCCCCCCTCTTTTTTTTGTCCTGGGGCTGCTTCGGGTGCATTTTTCTGTCCCCTTCAAAAAACATTTGCTCTCCTGCCGGAGGACGTTTGCCAGCCACAGTCTCCCCTTATCCCTTTTGTGGAGTTTGGGGTTGCAACTACTTTGGAGCCACTGGTATGTTACAGGGGAGCTGGAATCATTACGGAAGCAAGAAATAGAAAGCTCATGTGGAAGTCTGTTTGTCTTCTTTTGAGGTAGAAATGTTTGGTGTGGTGGTTAAGTGCGCGGACTCTAACCTGGGAGATTCCCCAGTCCTCCACTTGCAGCTGCTGGATGACCTTGGGCAAGCCGTAGTTCTGTTCTTGAAAAAGAGCCGTTTCTGTCAAGAGCTCTCTCGGCCCTGCCAACCTCACAGGGTGTCTGTTGTGGGGAGGGGGAGGGAAAGGAGATTGTCAGCCGCTCTGAGACTCCTTTGGGTAGTGAAGGGTCATCAGGTATAAATCCAATCTCCTTCTCTTCTTATCATCATTAATTCAGAATTTTTAAAAAATACTGCTGTCTTTATGATCACAGACAGGCCTGTCACTGTAGATAATTAGAACGTACACCTTAAAGCATCGTCTCTTTGTCTGAGCTCAGTTCGCAAATTGGAAACTGTTTCCTGGAAATCGTGCAGCCATTTTGTCTGCCTAGCGACTTGCGTGTCACCTTCCCTGTGCTGGGGGCTCCTCATCCGTTGAGGTCCCACACAGAGCCTGAGGCCTTCCCCAGATCCGGATGGATACCGGACAAAAGTGGAAGGATACCCTTGACTTCCCAAACTTAGTCGTGCCTTTTCATTTACTTAATTTCGTTTGTAGTCTGCCTTTCTCCGTGGGACTCAAGGGAGATTACAAGTACAACAGAACCATTCTGTTAATCAGTAAGGCAGCGTGGCGGGGTGGGTGGAATGCCGGACTAGGGTCCAATCCCCACTCTGCGGTGGGAGCTGGCTGGGCGATCTTGGGCCCAGCCGCACACCCTCACCTTCCTTACAGGGTTGTCGTGAGGATAAGTCAATAAAATAAGCCCGTTACAACATACGGTATCAGCCTTTGAATGATAACATTTGACTAACGGCCAAGATGCCCAGTAAAACCCCGACTGACGAATGGGAAGGGGGAAAGCCCCTCGTCCCTCATGGGTCCCTTCCCGAGCCGATGCCTCCCCCCAACGCTCTCTGCTGGCTGACCGTCTGTGCCTTTCCAGACTCCGAAACAGTGACCATTTTTGTTTGTTTATGAAATTTCTCTCGGAAGTGTAGGCAGACCTCTCTGATTTGGATTTTTGGTTTCATGTAGTACCTACTGTGGAAGATTGTAAGGAACAAGAACCTGTGATGGACAACAATGTTTCTCTGGTGCCTTTTGAAAGACCTGCTGTTATAGAGAAGCTGACAAGCAACATGGGAAAGCGTAAAAGCTCCACCCCACAGAAGTTTGTGGGTAAGCGTCAGACGAGCCGTTCTGTTGTTGTTTGTGGCCGGAAGGGTAGCTTGCTGTTAAATCCTGAGGACCCCTTTGCTGTGGACCTTTCCGGCACGGGGCATCCAACCGGGAGGGTGGGGTGGGCCAGCCGCGTGGTAGAGGCCTCGCCAGAAGGGGTCTCACAAGCGCCACGTAGCACGGCTCCTCGGGCAGAATCCCGTTCCATCCCTCATGATTGCGGAGTAGCCTAGGAAGCTGGCGAGCTTTATTTATTCGTCTATTTTTCGAACTTCTATTCTGCCCTCTCCACAAGTGGGTTCGGGGCGGATCACAGGGCCATCCGGCATCACAATATAAATACATTAGTAAACATTAGTTTTAAAAAAAACCTCTCTGGTTGTTCAGAATTCCAGACTTGGGAGGGGCCATGGCTCAGTGGCAGAGCCTCTGCGTGGGATGCAGAAGGTCCCTGGTTCAATCCCCGGTGGCATCTCCAGTTGAGAAAAGGACTAGGCTGGAGGTGATGGGAAAGACCTCCGCCTGAGACCCTGGAGAGCTGCCACCAGAGAGCCAGTGTGGGGTAGGGGATAGAGGGGCTGACTAGAACTCCACTGGGCGACCCGGGTTCAAATCCCCACTTGAAGTTCACCGGGTGACCTTAGGCCCCTCACGGACTCTCATTTTGATCTACCTCACAGGGTTGTTGTTGTGGGAAAACAGAGGAGGGGAGAGTGATGTTCAGAGAGTCACTTCGAGTCCAAACTGGGGAGGAGAACAGGATATTAAATAAATAAAGGCAAATAATTGCAAATAATCTGAGGAGGCGATACTGACCTTGATGGACCGAGGGTCTGATTCGGTATCAGGCAGCTTCTTGGGTTCACGGGTAAAAGCAGGAATCTGCCAATATTGTATTTGCAGGTGGGTCCCCCCTCCCCCAGTCCATATATAAGGGTCAGGAACAGTGGTCCCTCTAAGCTGTGTGAGCAAAAATCTACTTTGTGAGCTACTGGGGCATTAAAGTTGTGAGCGAGCGATTTGGCAATTGCATAAGTTAGTTTGCTCTGGAGCCATCCTTCCTGAGCTAAGACAACAATGTGTGAGCTGGAGGCTAAAAAACTGTGAGCTAGCTCACACTAACTCAGCTTAGAAGGAACACTGGTCAGGAAGCCATTTTTCTCCAGGCCGGTGGCCGGGGATCCTGGAGGTTTTTTGTCATCTTCTGGGCACGGAACAGCGGTCACTGGAGGTGTTTGTGAATTCCCTGCTTTGTGCAAGGGGTTGGACTAGATAACCCTGGAGGTCCTTTCCAACTCTTATGATTCTGTGATTCTAAGGGTGCTTTTCTGGACTTTGTTATGTGTCATGACGTTATTTGGACAGAAAGGAGTAACTGAAGCACACCTGGCATTTTCCAGTGCCGTAATGTTGTTTTCTCACAGTGGTTCCTGCTATCAGAATCCATTGTGCATCTGTTTGTTTTGGTTACTGTTCCTAAAAGTTTTCCCAGAATGAAGTTCAGGAGAGAGAGTGTGTGTGAGAGAGAGAGAGAGAGAGTGTGTGTGTAGCGTGAGGGTGGGAGCGTCTTTGTGGGGCCAAACCTTTGCTGACTGGTGAATGTCCCTCCTCGAGTGCTGTTCCAAAGGCTGTCTCCGGGGCCTGTCCAGGCCGAATGTGTTCCCCTCTGTGTTGGGGGGGACGGGGACAGGGAGGTCTGCAGGTGACCTGGAATTCTCAAGCCAGGCGACTGGAAGGAGGGAACACGAGGGAAGAACGCAGGCGGCTGTTGGGTCTGTGATGCACTTGCAGGGATGATCTGCAGCCCTCCACAACTCAAGAGGCAAAAGTGGCTTTTGAAGAACATAATCCTCCACATATATTATTTCAGGGGACGGAGGTGTTTGGTAAAATAGCAGTGGCTCATGCTGAAACCCAAGGAAAATCAGAGAGAGTTTCTTTGGGGAGGGGGTGGGCTTGGGAAGCCCCTCTGCTCAGTGGGGGGTAGAGTTTCAGTTGCCCGCCCCCCCTCTTCCCACAGTTGGGGGAGCATTTGCCTTGACCCTTCCTGGGACCCCTTCCAGTCCCTCCCTGATCCCAGAAGCCGATTTCAGAGTCTTTTGAGGGGCAGGCTGACCCCACCGCCTTTTCAGGACCTGGGACTTAAGGTGCCGGGCGACCCCCTCTTCCTCTCGAGGCCACAGTGTCAAGTCCCAGTTCAGCCCAGCACTGACCACTGTTTGGCACTCTCGTTTCTCTCCGCATCCTCTGCATCTGTGCTCGGTCCGTGTCCCCAATCCTTGTTCTTCCCCGTTATCTGTGTCATAGGCGGTCATTGTGTGGAATATTTTCTTCGCGGCAGTTGGTGGGGAAGTAGAGGGCCCAGCGATAACAGGGCAGGCTGAGGGAGCCCGGGGTCCGGGGCACATCGACAGAAGCTAAAGGGGCACAGAGCAGCCATTTTGAAAAAGTGGTTCTCGTTACTTATGCTTCTGCCCTTGTCGAAAGAGGGACTTTTGATACACGAATCAATCCGGAAGAATATTCGGTTCACAGGTGGTTGCTGCAGGGTTCGTTCCCATTGGGCTCCAGTGGCCGCCACGGAGACCTTTCGTGGCACCTGCCAAGTGGTCTTAGAAAGTGGGCGTGGCCAGATGGGGCTTCCCCCCCAGCAGGACGTCTGGTTGGCCATGGGAGATCCGATTGGCTGCGCAGATTTAAAAAAACATTTCGGCGGCAGCGGCTGCCACAGTGCTGGTTTCAGTTTCTCCTGTTGTCCCTGTGCGTTTCTGAAAACTACCCCGCTTCTCACCTCGAGCTCCAGGATGGAAAATAGGCAGACTATAAATGTCATAAAGAGTAAGAATTTATACTCTGCTGTGTCCCTTAATCACCATGCAACAAAGAATGAATCAGCACCCTACCTGTGAAGATGACCTGTAATTTAACAACTCACCTGTTGCTGTGATACAGATTGGGAAGTGAAGGGTGAGACAAACGCATCTTCTCCATGCCATCAACTTGCTATATTTTCAGCGGGATTTGAATTCGAGTGGGTCAGACCACCACCTCCTGTGTGCGCTTTTGACCACTAGGCTGAAACGCCTTGCAAAAGCCAGGGCTGCTCTGGAGTAGCGGGGAGGGGGAGAGGTGCCATCCGTGCTCTGGGGCGGGTTCCTTGTGGCCAGTAGAACTTGTGAGCTGAGCCAGTCTCAATGTCAGGGTCGAAATTTCAGAAGAAAGGAAGGGAAGGTGGCACACTCCCAGAGCAGAGAAAAGTTGAAGCAGACTAAGCGAGTCCTGGTATTCACTGGACACTTCTCAGAGAGCGGAGTGAAGCAAATTTTGTTTAGCAGTCTTCATGGCACAGATGTTAACCCACTTCATATATAGGGTGAGCCAGGCGTGTGTCGGTGGGTTTCTTTCCGTCCCTGGGCTTAAATTAGCTGCCGTTTTAACGGTATATGTCTTCCTGCTAGTACAATGTCCATATCTATGCGGTTATGAAGTAGATATTCTTCTTTTAGATATAGGTGAATTAAATATTACACAAGAATAATGGTCTAAACCAGTGATGGTGAACCTTTTAGAGACCGAGTGCCCAAACTGCGACCCAAAACCCACTTATTTATCACAAAGTGCCAACACGGCAATTTAACCTGAATACTGAGGTTTTACTTTAGAAAAAACAACTCATACATTAACTTAAGATGATCCAAACAAAGTAAGGAAAGCAATCCCAAATGCTTTCATTTACTTAAAATTATTTGGCAGAGAATTTGACACTTTAATGATGGTCTGGGGCGATGGCACGCGTGCCCACAGAGAGGGCTCTGAGTGCCACCTCTGGCACCTGTGCCATAGGTTCGCCACCACTGGTCTAAACTCTTCCTTTCAGTCCTTTCAGCAATGTTTGTGTCCCGCTACCTTTCTGCCCGGGGTTGCTTTCTGAAGATGAGGTGTCCCTTCTTAAATCCCCACACTGGCTTCCTGTCACTCCTGAATTGCCAACTTTGTCCTGGCTTGCAGAGTTTCCCCATGGCCCTGCCCGCCCACCCCGCTGCCATTTCAAGATGTCTTTGTCATCCATTCCTACACCCTGAGCCTCCCTTTTGTCCCTGGCTCTCCCGGGAGGTACAGATAACTTTGCCTGTAAGGGAAAAAAAGGGGCATGTTTGCTGTTGGGAATAACTTCCATTTGCTTTCAAAGGGACCAGGGCCTGTTCCAGGTTGGGGGGGCCCTTTACAGGACCACCTTCCCCTCCTCTGCCCACCTCAGGCCCCCTGCTTGTGCCCTCCTTCCTTCCCACCCCCTTTCACGCCTTCCACCCTGCCTGCTCACCTGCCTGCAGCCCTTTGGTGTAGTGGTTAAAAGCACAGACTCTAATCTGGGAGGACCGGGTTTGATTCCCCACTCCTCCACTTGCACCTGCTGGATGACCTTGGGCGAGCCATAGCTCTGATAAGAGCTGTTCTTGAAAAAGAGCAGTTTCTGTCAGAGCCCTCTCAGCCCCACCTACCTCACAGGGTGTCTGTCTGTTGTGGGGAGGGGAAGGGAAAGGAGTTTGTAAGCTGCCCTGAGACTCCTTTGGGTAGTGAAGGGCCATGGGGTATGAATCCAATCTCTTTCTCCAGTGGCCCTGGCGGCGCGTGCCTGCAGCTGGGACTCTGGGTGGTGGAGCGTTAGCAAGGGAGTAGGCAGGGAGGGGCCAACAGCTTTGGGCCCCAACAGTTGCTCCACCTCAGAGGATGCTGATGCCGGCTCTGGAAGGGAAAAGGGCAAAGGCGTGGGCATGCAGTGTTCCCTCTAAGCCGAGTTAGAGAGTGAGTATAAATGGGCAGTTCAGAGAGTGAGTATAAATGGGCAGTTCTCCCAGTGGAGGGGGGTAAGCAGTGGGTTACCACAGGGATCAGTACTTGGTCCACTGCTTTTTAATTTGTTCATTAATGATTTGGAGTTGGGAGTAAGCAGTGAAGTGGCTAAATTTGCAGATGATACAAAGTTGTTCAGGGTGGTGAAAACCAGTGAGGATTGTGAGGCACTCCAAAGGGATCTGTCAAAGATGGGCGAGTGGGCGTCAACATGGCAAATGGGGTTCAATGTGGCCAAGTGCAAGGTGATGCACATTGGAGCCAAAAATCCTAACTATAAATACACGTTGATGTGGTCTGAACTGGCAGAGACTGATCAAGAGAGAGATCTTGGAGTTGTAGTAGATAACTCACTGAAAATGTCGAGACAGTGTGTGACTGCAATAAAGAAGGCCAATGCTATGCTGGGGATTATTAGGAAGGGTATTGTAAACAGATCAGCCAATATCATAATGCCGCTATATAAATCAATGTTGCGACCTCATCTGGAATACTGTGTGCAATTCTGGTCACCACACCTTAAAAAGGATATTATAGCTTTGGAACAAGTGCAGAAAAGAGCAACTCGAATGATAAAAAGGTTGGATCACTTTCCCTATGAGGAAAGGTTAAGGCGCTTAGGGCTCTTTAGCTTGGAGAAACGACGACTGAGGGGTGACATGATTGAGGTTTATAAAATTATGCATGGGAAAGAGCAGGATTGAGAAAGAGGTACTTTTCTCCCTTTCTCACAATACAAGAACCCGTGGGCACTCCATGAAATTGCTGAGCGGTCGGGTTAGAACGGATAAAAGGAAGTACTTCTTCACCCAAAGAGTGATTAACACTTGGAATTCACTGCCACAGGAAGTGGTGGCAGCTACAAGCATGGACGGCTTCAAAAGGGAATTAGATAAGCATATGGAGCAGAGGTCCATCAGTGGCTATTAGCCACAAGGTATAGATAGGGACTCTGGGGCAAGGGATGCTCTGTCATCTTGGTGCTTGGGGGGGGGGGCAACAGTGGGAGGGCTTCTAATGTCCTGGCCCCACTGTTGGACCTCCTGATGGCACTGGTATTTCTGGCCACTGTGGGATACAGAGTGTTGGACTGGATGGGCCTTTGGCCTGATCCAACATTGGCATCTCTTATGTTCTTATGTTCTTATGAGTTAGTGTGAGCTAGCTCACAGCTTTTTAGCCTCCAGCTCACTGATTTTTGTCTTCGCTCAGGAAGGATGGGGCTCCAGGAGCAAACTAATTTATGCAGCAGCCAAATGGCTCACTCACCCCTTCAGTGCCAGGAGGTCACAGCCACTGAGTCTCAGCTTCCTGCCAGGGTGTCTATTGAAGTACGCTCCTCACCCTCCTTCTGGTGACGTGAGAGCCAGTTTGGTTGTCATGGTTAAGAGCGGCGGACTCTAATCTAGAAAACCAGGTTTGATTCCCCCACTCCTCCTCCACATGCAGCCAGGTGAGTGACCTTGGGCAAGCCACAGTTCTCTCAGAGCTGTTCTCTCAAGGGCAGGTCTCCTGGAGCGCTCTCAGCTCCACCCACCTCGCAGGGTGTCTGTTGTGGGGAGGGGAAGGGAAAGGAGTCTGTAAGCTGCTCTGAGACTCTGAGTGAAGGGCCATGGGGTATACTTCCAATCTCCTCCTCCTCCTCCTTCTGTTTGCTGGCCCACCAGTATCTTCACAGATGGACACTGTGGGGTTTTTAACGTATGGGCCAAGAAAGCTGCCTGCCCCTGGGTCAGGTTGATGTGCTAGCCCTGCAGATCTTGCGTCTTAATGTCGAGTAGCTGAATTAACTGTGTGATATTTCTGCAAATCCTGCCCCTTTGCAAATGTAAAAGCCAGGCTGTTTTTACACAAAGGGATGAAATACACACGGCTTTGGGAGCCTTTAGCTAGCCAGGGATGTCTCTGACCAAGCTTGGCTCAGTCCGTGCCAGGTAGTCAGCCATGTCGGTCTGAAGCAGTAGAACAAATCTAGAGTCCGGTGGGGGCACCTTTAAGACCAGCAAAGTTTCATTTGAGGTATGAGCTTTCGTGTGCAAGGCACACTTGTGTATTTGAGAAAGCTCATGCCTTGATTGAAACTTTGCTGGTCTTAAAGGTGCTGCCGGACTCTAAATGTGTTGTACCGCTTCAGCTCCTTTATGTCTCATACTCCGGCATATCCACCAGACTGGAAAAACACACCTGCCTTTTTGCCAAGTTTTTAAACATGATTTACAGTCCATCTTTTTCACCGGGACTGAAAGCGGATTGCACACAGTGAGGCAGTGCGGTCAACAGAATGGGACATTCGGTACCCCGTTAGGATGCAGGAGTCTGGGACTGCCAGGAAGAACCCCAGCGCAGCATCAGGATTCACACGACACATTAAATGATGCGGAAATTACATAAATAGGTTCCTACTTACAATAAGCTGTACATAGTTTAAAGTTGGCATAAAACTTGACAAATGTGTCTTAGCGCATGAAAACAGAGACCCCCCCCCCCGTCCTTTCTCAGACCCTTTTCCCACATACCTTAAGAGCATCTGCCACTGAGGCTGGAAAGAGTCATGGGTATTTTGTACCTGGATATATTTTCTAGAAGAAGGAGAGATTGGATTTATACACCGCCCTTCACTACCCGAAGGAGTCTCAGAGCGGCTTACAGACTCCTTTCCTTTCCCTTCCCCTCCCCACAACAGACAGACACCCTGTGAGGTAGGTGGGGCTGAGAGAGCACTTTCAAGAACTGCCCTTGAGAGAACAGCTCTGAGAGAATATGTGACTGACCTAAAGTCACACCAGCAGCTGCATGTGGAGGAGGAGTGGGGAATCAACCCCGGTTCTCCCAGATTAGAGTCCGCGCACTTAACCACTGCACCAAACTGGCTCTCTCTATGTGTAAATATAGCTCTGATGGACCTCGGAAATGTGCAAGCCAGGCAGACTAAAGAGGGTTTGCCTGACTGTGTTGTAAGCGTGTTTACAAAACCACGAGTTTTGGTTTATGGACTGTGAAGTGACAAGTTCAACATTATAAGTTATAGTGTATTAAATCCTAAACTGGACATGCACACCACAACCTAGTTAGAAGACGTGTATCTTCCTCTTGCAAAGTTATCGTCAGAATGCCTTTCACACATAGATTCAGCTCTTCCGCATTCGGTAAATTGATCAGGTCCCCTGCCTAGTCCGGAATATTCATGGCTGTTCTTTTCTTGCCAAGGTGCCAGCATCACTGTTCCGAATGGCCCTCTTTTTGCTCCAAGGAGATATGTAGAGCACCGATATGTTTTCTCCTTAACCCTGTGAGTGATACGTATCTCTTTTTGTCTCATTGCTGTCATTCTCGTGTAGGTGAGAAGCTCATGAGGTTCGGCTACCCGGATATCCATTACGAGACTAGCTTACCCTACGAGAGGGAAACTGAGCTGATGCAGACTCACATGATGGACCAAGCAATCAACAACGCCATCTCTTACCTTGGGGCGGAGGCGCTTCACCCCTTGATGCAACACACGCCGGGCACGATGGCTGATGTGGCGCCCGTCATCACTTCGGCTTACGGTCCGGTCTATAACCCTAACAGGATAGAAAGGCCCGTGAGCAGAGAAACAGCGGACAGCAACGAAAACAACATGGATGGCCCCATCTCCCTCATCAGACCAAAGAGTCGACCCCAGGAAAGAGAGGCCTCTCCCAGCAACAGCTGCCTGGATTCCAGTGACTCAGAAAGCAGCCACGAAGACCGCCAGTCCTACCAAGGAACTCCTGCCTTAAATCCCAAAAGGAAGCAAAGCCCTGCGTACATGAAGGAGGACTCCAAGGCCGTGGACGTCACTAAAACGTCGAAGGGCTCTTTAAAGGATATCTACAAGGTCTTCAACGGAGAAGGGGAACAGATACGGGCCTTCAAGTGCGAGCACTGCCGCGTCCTTTTCCTAGACCATGTCATGTACACCATCCACATGGGGTGTCACGGCTACCGGGACCCTTTAGAGTGCAACATTTGTGGCTACCGGAGTCAGGACCGCTACGAGTTCTCGTCGCACATTGTTCGAGGGGAGCACACATTCCATTAGGCCTTCTCTTCCAAAGGGGACTCTGAAGTAGAAAAATCAGCTGCACATGAAGAAATTCTGCACTTACAACCCCACTTTTCCTCAGATGTCGACATGCCGTTGGTTATCTTTGTTGTCATTTTTGTTGCTGGTTTTTTTTAATTATTGTTATTTTCTTGTTAACCTTATTTTGTCAACCCAGCCTCACTTTGGCACCCATGGTGAGGAGGGAAGGAAGGAAAGGAAGGGAGTGCAGAGTAGTTCTGTTGTTTCGCTCTAAAAACCGGTGTTACCTTTTTAGCAGGAACTGACAGGTGGCACGTTTTCCATAGATTTTTATAATCCCCAAGGTACTGGTGAACTCCGCTAGGTGCTCAATACCTTCTTCAAGCTGTCAGCTTTTCGGCAGACAAGTAATTTCAGGCAAACTAATAATACATTTCAGAGAAAAGCCCTTTCCAGTATGTAGATTTGGGGGTTCAGGACGGGGAATTCTCGTTTTTCAACGTTTTCCAGCATGGGGGAGGGGGGAGGGAGTCATGCAAAGCTCACCCATATTCCAGCGGTTTAGGAGCACGAACCAATGCTGATACTCATTCAGTCACTACTTCCCAAGGTGAGCAGAATTCCAAGGAACTCCCCCATGTTATTTTTTTGGGGAACATAGCTGAAACCTTGTACGTGTAATACTGGACCATCATATCATAGATGCTTGATTTTACACATGGTATGACATTCTGCAAGAGGCTGGGGGTCCTATAATCTTACCCTAACATGCACTTTCAAAACAAAAGAATTGCTGGTACGTTACTGTGTTACGAACTTTACTGTCCTGGCTTCTTACAGACACTCCATTAGCCTTAACTAGTTGAGCCCTGTGTACAAAGAGAGACATTTTCAAATCTACCTGATTAGGTGACTAACAATCGGATTCTATGCATGTTTACTCAGGAGTAAGTTCTGCTGAGTTCAGCGAGAGTTTGCTTCCCAGTAAGTGTGTTTAGGAATGCAGTTTTAGCCGTAGAAGTATCAAAGTTTATGTAACGGATTCTGCTGTTTTAAGGCTTGCTTTAGAATCTCAGATATATTAATCACAAATAGGTTTTAAATCATGAATATATATATATATATATTGCTTTTATTTTCTTGTAGTGTTGACCACTCCGCCGCCATTTAAAATGAGGTTTAAAGTTCAGAGAACTTAGGTCTTCTCTTGGGGCGCTTTTTGGACTTGGTTACATCATTCTGGATACCTGACTCGGTTACAAAGGTTCAAGGATGCCAGGGCTGGTCTCCTGACTCAGCAGTTCTAGTTTACACAGGCAGGGATTTCAGGGAGGGCGGGGCCACTTCACACGAGACACCTTTTCAGCATAGGTTGCAGAGAAAAAAAGACGTACATATGGAAGGAAAATTTCACAAATGTCTTGAAACCTAAAGCATACAGTAGCTTCCAAGTGCATGTTAAGCGCAACTAAACAGATATTTGTTTCATGCATAACAGTGGGTGCATGAAAACATCCCCTGTACCATGTTGAAAGGCTATCATGTGTGAAGTAGCCCTCGGTCTCACACATACACTCTGACTGACACCGTCAGTAATTCTTGGGTTACAGCGTAGTAGAAGTGAATAGTGAATTTGGCTCACATTTTTGCATACCAGAGATAATGACCTCTTAATTGTTTACAAAATCACTTGTTCCAAGGTGAAATGGAATGAAGTCGAGAACTCGGATTTGTCCAGGGGCTTTTTTCTTTGCTAGAAAATTTGGCTTCTGGTTAATCCCTTGATCATATTAACTAATGAGCAATTAAAGTGAATTAAGAGGTTATTATTTCGTGGCTATGATTGTATAGACGAACCCTCTATTCACTGTAATTTAGGCGAGTTAATATCTGGATTCTGAATTTTTATTTTGGTTAGGCTCTTTTTCGTTTGCTTAACGTTATTTTTATTTTTGTTTGTAAATCACTGGCTACCTCATATTTTTCTACATCCTTAGTTCTTCCCCCCCCCCCTCCCCTGCTCCTGGGTTGAGAAGTTTTCTGATCTTGCTGCAAAGAGAGTACATAGACACTTGCAGCCTGCTGACTCTGGTGAGGCCCTGAGGTTCTTCCGTGGACAAAGGATTTGTAGTCTTTGGCTTGGCTTTTTCACCATCCAGCATCGGTTCCTTCATTGGGCTCTCTAATGAATCTGAAGGACCCTGTGCTGAAACGGGAGGCCAGGTGGTGCTCCAACAGGCCTGCCTGGTTGCTCTACTGTAGTGCCGGTTCAAATCCAGGCCATTTCTTTGCGATTTGCTGTTTTGAGTTCTGATGACCATGAATGCAAGTTGAGTCTTTCAGAAAGTGTTTTTTGAACTATCTGGCTAATTTTTTTTTTTTTAAAGGTTGACTTCAGTGAGCAAATTTACCCGTACAAGTCTGCAAGAAAGCTTAACCCTACTGTCTGCTTTGGTGCATTTCTCTTCCCTTTCCAGGCTTGCAGATGACTTTCTGGCAACATGATTGGCGGGTAGAAACCGTGTTCAAAGGACAAAGCCGGATTACTGTGGGATTGTTGTCCAGCACTAATGTACTCTTAGCAGAAAAATCTAAGGGCTTAATTAATAAGTGTGTGTAAAATGCATTATAGGTAGAAATGTTTAGGTAATGTAAGAAATTCCTGGTGAGACAACCTGGGGGAAAGATTGTGAATTCTGGTCATATCTGCATATCGTAGAGAATGACTTCTTTTGCTTGCGTGATTACTTGTTCCAGGGGCTTTTTTTCTTGACTGAAAACCTTTATTTTGGTTAATCCCTTGATCGTGTGAGCTAATGAGAGATTTCAGTGGTTCTTGTTTTGAGGTTGCGATTCCATAAACAAGCCCTCCGTTTAGCATGTATTTCCACCTATTGGGTCAGTTGGCCTTACAGGAGACCCATGCACTCCCAAGTTGCTTTTTAATCTGTTCCCAACTCAAAAAGAAGTATTTCAGGCAAAAGAGAGAGCTTCCCACCACAGGGGGAAAGCCATTGGAATATATAAATATCCCTTGCCTAATTGACAACTCATGTCAATGAACAAGGAGTGGGGATCCTAGGAGCGACATTGGGGTTTTCAGGGGCTGCTCTTATAAGGAGCCTGGCCACAAAAATGCTGGTTTGGAAAAGCACTAGGCGCAGCATGTGCATGCGTGACCCCTCTCGTTGTTGGCCCCTGTCTCTGTGCGCAAGAGGCATTCTCATCTCCCTTTTTCTAGGAGTTTCCAGGTACCCAAAGGTGATTCCTTCTTTTGTTCCATTGTGCTGGCACATTCTAGATTCCCTCCTCGCTGACGACTGCTGAAATACTTCCATGACTGATGGGAGCTAACGGAAAGCAAAGTGTCATAGTTGGGCAGGAGCTGGAAGAGCAAAAAGCCTCTCGCGGAGCAGCCCTTGGAGAGGACTCCATGCTTTCAGTTTCCCATGGAAACATGTGCATCTGGATCAGGCTCCTAAGGGGGTTCCAGAAGGCAAAATCCAGGACTTTGCCTGGACCTGTCATCATAGGATCTCTTCTCTGTGTAACGGTTTGGGTGTCAAAATGGCTTCTGTGAGGCAAGCGAGAAGGTGATATTTCTGCTGATGGCTATCACAACTCAAGTCGATAGCTTAAGAGAGGAGTGCAAACTTGTATTGGAAATATTCTGAAGAAGCAAGAGTGCGCACGGAAGCTTCTACCCAGAGTGAAACTTTGTTGGTCTTGAAGGTGCCGCCGGACGCAAACTTTGTGCTGCTGCTTCGGACCAACACAGCGACCCCCGCCTGAATTTATATTGGAAAAGAATTTTTCACCTTTCATGAGCAACGCTCTGGTGGGTGGCCGTGTCGCTCTGAGGTAACAGAACAGCATTCCAGTCCAGTGGCACCTTTTACGTGGTTTTGCTGTGGAAGAAAAAAGATTAGTGGCAGGATCTGACCTCGGGCTGGAAGACGATCCGACGGAGGAAGGTTGGGGGAGAGCTTCCGATTCTATTCCGTGGAGTGGCAGGATACGTTCTCGCAATTCCTGAGAGGAGTGTTTTGGGTTTGAGGCCTGTGAGAACCTTCATTGCGTGCAAGATCTCAGTCAGAACAGCAGCGCTGGACTGGCTCCACAGGGCTGTGAGCAGCACTCTGTTCAAATATCAGGTCTTTGCCGCCGCCTCCCTTGATATGACAACACCACACAGCCTGAAAGGGCATTCTGGGGTTCACGGGATCCTTAGGAAGTGTGTAGGATGCCCTGTGAGTGGAAAGGAAAAGGGTAGAACTTGTTCCTTGCGTGTGGAACGGAAACAGAGTGAGAAAGGCCACTTTGCACTCTCTCATACACCACATGGCACTTTGTTCCCAAGGGTCCCCCGATGTCCCGGAGAGAGGTTTAGGGGGCATGTGGGAGAGGTTGCTGGAGCAGGAGAAAGCGAGGAAGATTCTCTAGCACAAGCCCTTTCCGCTCACATGTCGGTAGGAACCCATCCTAGGCTGCCCCCGAGGGATCCTTTTCTCTTGTGCTGAGGAAATCCAATAGTGTGCCTGCTGCTCCACTTGGCTCCAGGTCGGTGTCCGTGTCGGCCCAAACAGTGCAAGAAGGGGCAGACCACAGCCTGGTCAACTGAAGGCACCCTGGGTGCTTCTCCACACAACGACACACACTTTGAAGCCTTCGCAACGGAGTTTAGTGAAAAGGCAAAAAAAGATTGGCCTCTCCACAAATATTGTAATAGTCTTAAAATTCATGGCCAACTCTGTAGATTATGTTGGCGACATTTTGAAATCAACTGGATTTCTGCCAAGCTTCACAGAATGCCCTGGTTTTTCTCATCATTTTTCTCATCATTTTCTACAGAGAGATCAAGGAATACCATGTGTTAATATTTCTGTTACATTTCCAGGGTTTGCTTGCTGTTCATTTAGCACTGGGTGTTTCAAAAAGTATAGTCAAGGTATATTGAATGCTACAGTTAGGGGTTTGACGGTCAAGGCCTGGATTATAATATTACTTTAAGTGTTTCTTATACTGTATTATGTGGGTTAGAGCTGGGTAAAGTGTCACTGCAGGAAAAATGATCCAAATACCCCAGGGTGGTAAGTTTGTTTTCTGTTTTGTTTTAATGAGGCTTTGAGTCCACAAAAAAATTATTTGAATGGTTCGGGTGAATGGAGATTGATTTCACTTGGAATATTCTAATGGTGCAAAACTGGAAGCATGTCAAGTGAAATTTTGGGGTGATAAAAATAAGAGTGAAATGAATATTTTAAAGTTTAGTTTGAATGCACAAATGCATATGTCAGGGGGAAAATATTTCAGAATTTGGTATTTCTGGCTGTTTTCAAGAGGCAACCCTTTAACGCCCAGAATTCAAGTTCAAATGATTCACTCCACATATGCATCCTAGAAAAAGCACAACACTTTTTTGAAAGACCTTATTCGGAGGTGGAACTGAAAGAACAGTCAGTTTTTCTGATTGGGACATGTTTTGTAAAGGCAGTAAAATCATTTAAAATAAAAAAGAAAAGCTTGTTTTGATTTTGATAGACGGACTGAGTAATCGAGTCGATTGAGTTCCACCTGACAGAAAATTCAGGTTATCACAAACCTGACCAGAGTGCTGAAAGCATCGGAGGTGACTCTTGATGCTTGCAAAAACTTCAACAACAGCAGGCTGACTGCTCCCAGGGAAGCCTGTCCAATGTTGCGGGTCTTGTCACCGATAGGGCTGCCATCTTGCTTGGCTGGCCAGATTTACCCAAACTCTGGACATACCACTTGGTGTCCTTTTGGGTCATAGCCAGGTTTCCCATCTTAGTCAGCAGACATAAGGCAAAATGTGAATACAAAAAGGTACGCAGTGGACGTAGCCCCATTCCTTCTCCATGTCAGTTAGAGACGTCATGGCGGTGATTGCCTTTGGTAACTCGGTGTTTTCTGACTCTTCAGCTGGCTTCTGAAAGGAAATAATGTTAAGGGGAAATACCTTACACACCATCTTGTGAGTTTCCAACAAACAACCCAAAAACCTAGCAGTAATGGAATCAAGTGGCGTCTTCCTCTTTTAAAAAAATATCCTTTCCATGGATTTAACAGCCTAAAGGCCATGCATCCTTAAAATAAACTCCATTTGTCAGATGTACAGAAATTATATGGCAAAACAGAGCAACATGCGCCATGCAATTTTTTTAATTTTCAGGGGAATAAGAATTCCAATTTCTGAACATGGGGAATGCTTGCAAGTTGTCTAATCCAGGAAGAAATATATTTATCAACGGACTTTTTAAAATAGCAGCAGTATAAAAAAGTATGAAGTATGCAGTCTGGTAGATGAGAACGAAAGACACATGTGCGGTTTTCCGAAGGAGTATTTTTGAATTGTCCCATCGTTTCAGATGAGTTACAAGCATTACATCGCCCTAAGATATACGCTCATCTAAGTTTAGGAATTGCCCAGTGATAAAAATAAGACTGAAGAGCAAAAGCATCCTTAAACACAATGTTTTAGTGTAGAGGAGAGCATTTATGCTTAGCATCGGCAATTAACAAACCCCACTCTCTTTTTTAAAAAAATTCCTTAAAAAAAGGGGGTGCTGTTTTGTTTCCCAGCTTTACCTCTACGGGTGAGAGCCACAGGAAAAACCAAAAGTGGTCTTTATGTTCTTTGGGAAACAACATTAGATGTGGCGCACTAGCAAATCAAAAGGCATCACACTGCGTGGCTTTTCCTTGTGGCTTGATGGCATGCAACACAGTACTTGGGCAATCCATTTCCTTTACTACTAATTCACGTACTGGGAGACTGATGTGTGTCTTTGGATGCTACGAAGAATTTGGCTTGTGTGACAGTCTTAATCAAAGTGACTGGTTGGCAATTATTTCCCGGTTACATATAACCCCTTTTCAAACCATTTTGGGTTTTGGTGACAGTTCAATAACACTCTGCTCTGAATGCTCACAAAATCGTTGTGTTCCAGACTTGCCCGTCTTCTCCTTCTAATGGTATATTGAACACTCTGAAGAAAAACTAGTCTCTCTGTGACTTGACGATCTTCCGCCTTCCGATCTTCAGCGTACGCTTTGATTGGTTATGCCAGTTAAAAAAGTCTCTCGTGGTCCTGCGGCCTCGGGGCAGGCGTGGAAGAGCCGTGTGGCCTTCTGATGGCGAGGACTCCGGGACAGCCGTTCTCGGGGTTCAGTGACCTGTCTTAGGTTACGGATGGATAGGTTCATAATTAATTGAGAGATTAATCTTGAGGTTCTGCAGTCAGGTCTCTAGTTGTATACATAGACTCTTACTATTATTCTGTGGTGTTGGGAGAGGTCCAAGGTATTCATTCAAGGGTGTGCAGAGCTAGGCACACCCTGCTGAAGTCCATAGTGGGTAGGTGTACACAGAACAGCAGCCCGAATCTTATTTTAGTTGACTTGTGCGAACTTTCCGTTCCTTCTGACTAAGGCTAGTAATGGTACAGGCAAAGGTGCGTGTTTAGTATTTGACTGCCGAGGGAGAAGAAGAAACATGGCTCTTTTAGCAGGGCGGTGTCTCCTGCCCATTAACCGCAGAGCCATGCACTGCTGCACCAACAGAACCAGAACGCTCTGGAAGGCCCAGGAGGGACTTAGTCCCTCTTTCGCCAGCCCGGACAAACTTTGCTTGGAGCTTGAGCAAATCCTGGCCCGAGTGAAGGGTTTTCTCTGTGTGTGTGTGTGTGTTTGTGGTTGTTAAAATGAGAAGATGTGAAGCCACTGGCAGACAGCAAAACCATGTGCTAGGTTTGCATAATTAGCCGATTTGCTTGCCTGGATTTAGGCAACTTCAGTATGGAGCCCTAAAAACCGCTTATACAATCTTAAGAGAGAAGTGACTGTATTCCCATGTGGTCTCGAGTTCATTACAAAGGAAAGGAGTGGGACCGCTCCATGTTAAACCTCCAGCAGTTCAGACAAAACTTAAAAGAGCAGAAAAGTGACCAAATCCTTCAGTGTCCACTTCCTTATGACAGTGCATTACTTTAGAGGGGAAAAAATCAAATTATGTATCAGTTCAAAATAGTAAACTCAAATTTGGATAACTAAAAATTGGGATTTGAGTTTAAGAAACCAGATTGGGTGCCAAACAATTTATCTGTTTCCAACAGAGGCTAAGTAGCTGCATACATCTCTCATCCAAATTCACCACAAAGCTCAAACAGCGTCTGGATGCCTCCAGTGCAGGATGAAGTTCCGTGGTTAGGCAAGGAAATTGGAAAGATTCCCTAGCTGTCTTCAGATGGGGTTGGTCATACACAGGAGAATGCTTGGTTCCCCTGCCCTCAAAACTGAGGTTTTGCCTCAATAAACATAAAAATTAGTTTGTTGTAATGCTCTGAAATTTGTGTGCTTCAGTTGAGAATTTGGATGTAGCCCTGCCGGTGCTCAACTCTGAAACCCCGTTTATTTCCGTGGGAGATATTTAGGCACATCCTTGCTTCGCCCACGTCAATCAATGGGGTTTCAAGTACTGAACTTTGGCAGGACTGTACCCAGAATGTTACCTCGTCATGCCCTTTAAAATTACAAACTTGTTTCCATGCTGTAGTGTATAGTAGAAATATGTGTTAAAGTGTGGGAAATATGTAAAAAAGGAAGGAATTGTGTTATTTTTGCGTAATTCAAGTTTGCAAGTAGTGATCTGAGATTTGACCTGCTACTAAGCACTCTGAAAGACTGACCATATCCCCTTTTTGTGTCACATGGAGAGTGTTTCTTGTTTTCTTTTGGTCTCTCTGTATCCGGTTGTTCCTGTCTTTTTTAAGTTCTAGCTTTGGGCTTCTTAACTGTAGCTCTTTAGCGATCTCATTTTTAATTTTTAATTTGTGGTTGTCTGTCCATTGGCTTACGGTCTGTTTACATATTTTTGTATTCAAACATAGTTTTATATATTTAAGAAATAAAAAGGAAAAAGCAGATCTGATAGGTAGATAGATGTAAAGGTAAATAATCTTTGTAACACTTTTCAGTCCTATGGTACCTAAAGAGATGACAGAGCTACAGAACTGTAAAACTCTGTATTTGCTTCCCTTTATGTTGGTTTTCTTCTCTGGTTGTATTTTTCCCCCTTAAAATGTGTATCTTTTTATGATAGACTGGAAACTTCTAATGCAACAGATTTAAATTTTTTAAATGTGTAATTTTTTCTGATGGAAAATATGCTTTAAAAGATGTTTTGCTACTGTTAATCTTCCTGGGTCTAAGGGTCTCTACCACACGCCCTATCGCACATTTGCTTTTGATTATGCTTCTGTCTTGAACCTTGATTTTAGAACCTGCTTCTAGCGGGCTTGAAGCCTTTGTTCGTATGGTTTAGTTTAAGGGAACAAACAGCCCTCTGACTAATTTGAGTCATTGTCTGTTCAAGTGCAATACTGAAAGTCTTCTTGTGCATTAAACATTCATTAACCGCATGGCATGGCGGAGCTGGCTGACGAGGAGACAAAGCCAGTGTTCAGGCCAACCTTTTAAAATACTGATTCCAAAAATGTCTGCATCAGGACCAATGTTCCCTCTAAGCAGAGTTAGGGTGAGCTAGCTCACAGTTTTTTAGCCCCTGGCTCATACATTCTTGTCATAGCTCAGGAAGGATGGCTCCAGAGCACACTAATTTATGCAGTAGCCAAATTGTTTGCTCACAACTTTAATGCCAGTAGCTCACAAAGCGGAATTTTTGCCCACAAGACTCTATACCTTAGAGGGAGCATTGGTCAGAACCAGGGGTCATTTCGTAGAGAAAGAAGTGCAGGAGCTCATTAGCATAACTTATTTGCATATGCCACACCCCCTGACATCACCGGAAGTGTGTCAGAAGGCAACACCCACCGCTCAGGCTCCACTGGACTGTTTTGGATTGCTAGCTATTGGGGGGGGGGAGAAAGCACAGATCTGCCCTCACAGAGGAGGGAGAGCTTGTACCTGAATAAAACCTGGCCTTAAAAGTGCCACTGGACTGTTTTGGACCGGGGGGGGGGGTGCTCCTGCAGGAAATGACCCCTGGTCAGGACACTTTTGATGTCAGCTGAGGAGCCCCGGAGCATTCGCCACAGGAAACCCCCCCCCCCCCCCAGTACGTTGCATAGGATTCCTGGGCCTCTTCTGAGGGGCACAGTCAGTTCCTGTGGGTCACTAGCAGTGCTACCTCTAAGCTGAGTTAGTGTGAGTTGACAGTTTTTTAGCCTCTGGCTCACGCATTTTTGTCACCACTCGGGAAGGATGGCTCCAGAGCAAACTTTATTCATGCAGCAGCAGTAGCCAGATCGCTCGCTCACCGCTTAGAGGGGGCTCTGGTCACTGGCCAGGTCTGTTGGCTCTTACTGTCTCTGCTCTTCTCCTTAGAAGACAATTTGGAGAACCCATTTCAATGTATACTGTAATATAGGAAGAAATGAGGTAGAATGGTTGAATCGGGAAGGACATGAACGTTACAGGTATGCATTTGTCCTCGCCCTTGTACTTGACTGAACTGATAGACAGCACTGGATGCTGCCCCATAACGGGGAGAGCAGCACCGCTTCTTCGGTGGGATGGATGCAACTGGGGGGTCTGTGAGCCCCCTTCCTCCTCGCTGTTCCTGTCTGCAGCTGCGCCTTTGATCAGTGCAGCCTCAGCAAGTTCTTGGTAAGGCCAGAGTTAGGCTTCCCCCTTTATCTGAGAGCTTCCCCCCCCCCCACCCTTGGTTAAAGTACTTAACAGTAATAGGGACCTGTGGATCTAAAATCCGTAGAAGCCCGTTCCAAAATTTTCCTTTGATTTGCAGAACTTTGGCTCCGACTTGGCACTTGTGATGGGTTGGCTTCCATGATGGGGTTGGCTCTTCCATTGGCAGCAGATTCTTTCTGCTGGGGGAAGGAGTTTTGTCTCCCACAGGACAGGAGCCCTGGATCCACTTACAGCAGTGAGAGATTTTCCTGGCTTTCGCAAATGTGATGGGCTTGCTTGATACATCCTGGGTTTGGTGTGTTTTTTTTTAATCCAATAGGTGGAAACGACAGCACTGTAAATAAGTGATCAAGGTACAGAATGACATTCCTTGTGAAATGTCTTGGGAAGCCGTTACTGACCACAGAAGCTTCTTGGGGGGGTTTGTTTGTTTGTTTAGTTGAGAGAGGTTAGGAAAATTAATCTTGTATTTTAAGCACTTGCCAAAAAAATAGTTTTAAAAACGTTTGTTTGTTTTTAATTTAAAGAAGTAAAGCACATCCGAAATAGGAGTCTCCAGACAGAGGCTCCTGTTCTTTGGAGTAGGCTGATTATCTTTGTTTAGGGTCTCACCCTGTGGGTTGTGTGGAAGTTTCCTTTTGAGTCGGTCAGGTGAGTTCCGGGGGAGGGGCCACGAATGCTGGTTGGGCCAATGGCTGTTGGCAGTTATAGTTACCCACTTTTGTGGGAGGGGGCGTCCCTTTGTCCACTGGCCACCCCGGCAGTGGGCCATCTGGAGAGGTGCCGTCTTTTCTCATTTGCACTGGGTACGGAGAAGGGGGGAGAGAGGCAGGATTCCAGCCCACAACACAAATGGGAGCAGGGAAAGGGCGGAGCGGGATAATACATTGCGGGAGTCCTCCTTCCCAGACAGCCAGGAGCACTTGTCCGGATAAGTAGATCTGGGGACGCTTCTTCTCCCCTCTCTGTATTAGTAAATGTAAGAGAACAAGCCTCCTGATTCCCTCTGCTGTTCCTAACATGCATCATCCGGCACCGGTTGCAGAATTTGGATGCCTGGGAGTCAAAGGAGAAATGCACCCAAGACGTTCCCTCCAGATTCCCAGCCATAGACGATGTACATTCGTATCGGTAACGTCACATGTGAAGTAGACAACAGTGTAGATCTGACAGCCATTCCTGTGGGCAGAGTAGGTACAAAAAGCTCACCGAGTTCACACATTACCTTGTCGACATGGGACAAGAGGATGTCTCGTGTTAATGATCTGTCAGCTCTCTTTGGTTTTCGGCTTGCTTTTAAAGCGAGGTTCTTACTGGCCGAAGTCCCCAGGGACAGAGAGCCACTGTCTCCCAGTATAGTTTCTAGTTGCATTTTCTCTTTTCAGGAACCCCCTATTACATTATCCTTTGAAAACCCGTTCCACGTTTTTTCCAGTGTTTTGATATGAAAAGTGACCCACCCACCCCCCGGCAAAAGCAATTTATTTATTTACGATGTATTTTTCACCCACAAATTTGGACAGGTATTTAGTGTGTGGTGGGAAATTATATAAACAAGCCAGTTTGTGGTGTCTGAAGCGGGGAGATAAGGGCGTTCCGCGGATTTCCAGTATCCCCGTCCTGTGATTGAATTTGACATAGGTAATTTGGTAGACAAAATTAAAATCAAGCCATTCCTATGACAATGCCTTTTTATCCCTAACTGTTATCAACAACAACAAAGTTTGAGTCCGATGGCACCTTGAAGACCAACAAAATTTTATTCAAGGTACAAGCTTTCGTGTGCAAGCACATGTGCTTGCACACGAAAGCTTGTACCTTGAATAAAATTTTGTTGGTCTTCAAGGTGCCCAGACTGGACTCAGTCTTTCTTCTGCTGCTTCAGAATCTCTCTGTCATGGACAAGTGTTTCTTAGCTCAGACATTAGAGGAAAAGTAGGCGAAACAATTGAGAGCAACTTCTTTGGAATAAGAAAGGGCTTTCAGTCAGCAACGTGTCAGTACAGTCTTCCCAATAGTGGCTAATGACGGATCCTTCAGAGCTAGCCTTCTTACTGGACACATGGGACAGTTGCCCAGGGTGTTGAAAATGCTCGGGAGAGGTGCTTTGTGGTCACGGCATGGTTGGCTGGAGCTGGGTTCTGCAGTTGGCTTGGCCACCCCCAGGAGACTCAGCATTTTCCTGAAAGGGGGGGGGATTGACCAACTGGCTGCTTTATAAGGGAAGGGAGGTTGTGACGCTGTGTACATATGAGGGGCGTAGACCCCGCGAGGAGGTGTTCTCCTCCCCAACCCATGGAACCCAGTGACCTAGAATTAGTCCTGGAAGCATTTGCAGAAAAGAGGGAGCGACGCTGCAGTGAAATGGGACTGCTCTAGAGTAAGCGATGTTAGGGTTGCTATCAAAGTTTGTCTACCACTGCTGTACATTTTAGTCACTGGAATGGGGCATATATTTTTTTTTCCCTTTCCTTAAAAGCATACAGATGGTTTAATACATATGTGTGTGTGCGCACTGTATAATGGATGCGGGTGCTGAAAACGCATGAGTGAGTGAGTGAGTATGTACATAAATAAAAGACAGAGCTGCAGAACCTTTGTAATACTTTGTGAAAAGGATTATATTATGAACGTTTGTACTGTGCACAGCTACTGGAATTAAATGTAGGGAATCTCAGGAACAAGCATAAAATTTGTCCAAGACTTATTTCGCAAATGTGTACGTGCAGTTTTTAATTCTGTATACTATTTAATATTTTACCAATAAAAATAAACTTCTCACATGAAACGGTTCCTTTGCAGAAACTTTCTGGCCACTGATATATCCTTTTCCAGGAACAAAAGCTGTTAGCGGGGAAATACATCTGTGTTTGGCCACTTAACTGTACGGAGGACGCTGGAGGGGAAATGTGGGCAGTGGATTGGAGGAATGCTCAGCGGGGCTTCTGCACTGGAAGAGGAAAAGCTCAGGTGGCCTCAGAGTTCATGAACTGCCTCATGCAC
>NW_015166453.1:517512-523352 GCF_001447785.1 Gekko japonicus | reverse complement strand
CACTTTTTCCAAAGCTATAATATCCTTTTTAAGGTGTGGTGACCAGAACTGCACACAGTATTCCAAATGAGGTCGCACCATTGATTTATATAGGGGCATTATGATATTGGCTGATCTGTTTTCAATACCCTTCCTAATAATCCCCAGCATAGCATTGGCCTTTTTTATTGCAGTCACACACTGTCTCGACATTTTCAGTGAGTTATCTACTACAACTCCAAGATCTCTCTCTTGATCAGTCTCTGCCAGTTCAGACCCCATCAATGTGTATTTATATTTAGGATTTTTGGCTCCAATGTGCATCACCTTGCACTTGGCCACATTGAACCCCATTTGCCATGTTGACGCCCACTTGCCCATCCTTGACAGATCCCTTTGGAGTGCCTCACAATCCTCACTGGTTTTCACCACCCTGAACAACTTTGTATCATCCGCAAATTTAGCCACTTCACTGCTTACTCCCAACTCCAAATCATTAATGAACAAGTTAAAAAGCAGTGGACCAAGTACTGATCCCTGCGGTACCCCACTGCTTACCACCCTCCAATTAGAGAATTGCCCATTTATACTCACTCTCTGTTTTCTATTAATTAGCCAGTTTTTGATCCATAAAAGGACTTGTCCTTTAATCCCATGATGTTTGAGCTTACTTAGGAGTCAGATCCATCGACTGGCAGCAACGACCTTCTGAGCCTTCCCATAATATCCGTTGCAATCCTACTCATTACCTTGGAAAGATTTCTGGAAAGGGAGCCAGGTCAGGATGCATAACTCAGTACTGCCAGTCCAGTTCCATCTATATCAGCACTGAAGAGTGTCTTTGGGCAGCTTAAAGACTTGAACCACAGCAACCTGAGGGTTGACCGGTGTTTATATGAGTTGTTTAGAAGAGTGTCTCGGGAAGGCTGAAAAGAGAAACAGACACAAAAGGAGCAGTTAGATTGCAAAGGAGCTTGGTGTCGGTTGGACGGTCGGTTCAACAGCATCTGAGAGACCAGCAACAAAATTTAGGGTTGCCAACCTCCAGGTGGTGGGATGCCAAAAACAACATCCGTGACAAAAATAACGAAGAGTCAATAGAGATAAGTTGCAAAAACGTTTACTGTAGTAATTCTGTAGAAAATGTTCTTCTATAATCGCTCACACGCAACGAATACTGCGCACTGGAAACAACTCGTTTCACAATATTTGCTTCATCTGAGCGTGCAGCAATCACAGTGTGAAGACCTCAGGGGTTCTGTTCTTAGAGGGTCAACACGGAATGCTTCCTTCAAGAGTTGATAAGTAGTAATTGATAAGAATTGGGATTGCTGCACGCTCAGATAAAGCAAATATTGTGAAACGAGTTGTTTCCAGTGCGCAGTATTCGTTGCGTGTGAGCGATTATAGAAGAACATTTTCTACAGAATCACTACAGTAAACGTTTTTGCAACTTATCTCTATTGACTCTTCGTTCTTTTTGTCACGAATGTTGTTTTTGGTGTTCCACTTCCATGGTCTCTCACTTTTGGCTTCAACCTCCAGGTGGTGGCTGGAGATCCCCCGCTATTACAACTGATCCCCCAGGTGACAGAGATCAGTGCACCTGGAGGAAATGGCCTCTTTGGAAGGTGGACTCCGTGGCATTCTACCCCACTGAAGTCCCCCAAACCCCGCCCGCCTCAGGCTCCATCCCCCCAAACCTCCAGGTATTCCCCAGCCTGGAGCTGGCAACCCAAAGCTGCTTCAAGAGTCACCGCTCCCCTTGTCAGACAAAGGGAGCTTTAGCTCTCGAAAGCTCACACCCCAAAAATCTGGTTGGTTTCTAAGGTGCTCCTGGACTTTTATTTCTTCAACTTATATTTTGCCCTCCCCACAAGCGGACTCAGGGCGGATTACAACAGCAGTTCCACAATAACAATTAAAACAGGTCTAACAAATAAATAGTTAAGACAGTTAGAAACAAGAAACTATAAGTTGAGAGCAGATGGCACTGTAAATTACAAACAGTGTTCTCGGAAAACTGGAGCAGCTAGGCCGTAAACCAGACTATTGCTGCAATCATACACACAATTAGACCCAGCATAGGCACGAATGCCGGGTGGATTTAAAGGGCGCGATCAGACAACAGCATCTGGGAAGCGCCCCGCAGCCGTCAGCAACCCATTCTGCTCTGCCACAGAAGTGGAGTTAAAGGACACCGGGGGAAATCCAGTAGAAAATGGGTTGCAAATGGCCATGGACGGATTTCCCCCTGTCTGATCGCTCCAGTGCGCTCCCACAGCATCGGGATGGTCTGATCGTTATCAGAGATCCATCAGTGGCTATTAGCCACAAGGTATAGATAGGGAACCCTCAGAACGGAGGTGTGATTCACCCGCAGTTGCGTCTGATCACGCAGTGGCGGGCTGTGCCGGCAGCTTCCAAGGACTCTGTGATCGCGCAACTGCGGGTCAAATTCCTCCGGAGGAAATCACTTCACTTCCCCCCCCCCATTTCTTCTGGCGCGTGTGACCGCAACCTATAGTCTTCTCAGATGGGCCTTGTTGGATATAGAACTTCGAGGCCCAATAGATGGAATAAAAGGATGCCTGCCTCCTCACCCAAAGGTCTGGCAGAACAGTTCTGTTTTACAGGCCCTGCGAACTGTAACAGGGCCCTGATCGCAACTGGGAGCATGTTCCGCCAGGGCAGAAAAGGCCAAACGGACGTCCTTTGGGCCAGGGACAACCAGCGAATGGTGGTCTGCTGAGCGCAAAGCTCTCTGGGGCACATATGTTGGTTCTACTGCAGACCGACACAGCCGCCCTCTGAAACACAAGAAGGAGCTGGAGTCAGAAAGGAAGGAGGAGACTAATTGCAAAGGAGCTTGGTGTCGGTTGGATGAAAAGATGCTGCTCAGCAAGGCCTGGGGGTAACCGACAACTTCCATGTGAAAAGAGGCAGGTGGAATACAGAGTGGCGGTGGCCAATGTTCCCTCTAAGCTGTGGGGTCTTGTGAGCAAAAATTATACTTTATGAGCTACTGGCATTAAAGTGGTGAGTGAGCGATTTGGCTGCTGCATAAATTAGTTTGCTCTGGAGCCATTCTTCCTGAGCGAAGACAAAAGAGGCTAAAAAACTGTGAGCTAGCTCACACCAACTCAGCTTAGAGGGAACACTGGCGGTGGGTCATGTGAAGACAATTCCCTGGAAACATGGAGGAGAATCTGCCACTTAAAACATTTGGAAAGGTATGTTAGACTTACAGGATGGATCGTGGGAGAACGTACATGCTTATCACTTTTTTAATAGTCTGCCTTTCTCATGGAGACGTTTCTCATTTCAATTGGTTATGGAGACCCTGGACAGCCCTTTACGTCAGACTCCATGACAAGCACAGGTACACTCTTGGGGGATTTGGTGTGTGTTTTCTAAAACTTAGAAGCATTTATATGGCCGGGCAGTCATGAACTAAAAGCCCTGACACAATCTTTCCTTCAGCAGTCTACCACAACTTCACTCCTTGGCTGTGGGACTACAAACCAGCAGAAACTTCCAATCAAAGACTTATCGAGATGGAAACGTGGCTAGGCCTGTTCTTCGAGATAAAGTGTTTTGGCTTCCAACCGCCTGATGACTTATCTTTCCTCCTAACAGTGCTGACCTCTTCCCCTTTCTCCTGATATACCATACGTCTGGTTTACAGTGGAGATGGAAGGAGTTGCAAGTCGGTCAGAGGGGGTGAGGAAATAGTATGGGCTTTGTAAATATCTACTGTCTCTTAGAACTCACTTGGTGCTTAACTCTCAGTGCTTTGCAACAGTAGGAAAGGGGGGTGTATAACAGTCTGTAATAAAGTTATTTTCTGGGGAAACATCATTGTTTTGTTAGACTGATTTCATCCATCCAGGCTGTGTGTGTGCTGGGGTTTTTTTGGTGGGTGGTGGCAGCGTCTTCTAATATCTGCTTGTAGAGCGCCATGCCTTGGAAATGGCAGCAGGGAACCACACTTCCATTCCCTGCAGACCCCGCCTTGGTCCTCTATGCTGCTCCTGAGTGTCTGCTGACACACACACACACACCGAAAAAAATGAAGGAAATATTGTGTTCCGGATGGATACACACAAATACATGGATGACAAATTTGATCACTGATAAATAAATGTCATTTAAAACTTTGATTTTAAGAAATGAATAATGTTGACGAAATATTTTAATCTGTGTATAATGTTTAGCTATAAATTATAAAGTTCAACGCTAACAAAACTGGTTACAGATATGACTGTGCAAATCGGTCTGTTGTTTATGATACCAGAGGCCAAAATTACTGATTTCATTTCAAACCATTTCTGAGAAAGGGAGTTGAGGACTTGAATCCTTTCTGGATCCTGCTTTTGCCCCTGCCTTTCCAATTGAAGAAGAAGACTGAAAAGTTACTTAAATTGGCTTATTTGGTCTCGGTAAAGGTATTCCCATGTGGCGAAACAAAGGCTCAATGGTACTGAAATTACCCACTTACGAATTTTTCAGATATTGCATTATGCAGTGTTGTATTTCTGCTTTGCTATGCAGAGGAATGTTATCAGGATTAAGTAGAGGAAAATCCCAAGAATTTCTCACCTCTTGGTAACTTTTCTTTGCAAAAGCTGATCACGTGACTTCTCTTTTTGTGTCTTAAAAACCAGGGACAGTCAGTGTGGCACATGACAAACCAGCTGGCGTCAACAGCATCAGTGCGGGCATTCAGCTCTTGGGTGTGGTTTAGCAAATTCTCCAGAGATTACTGTACTGATATTCTTGAATAGAGCTGCATATTGTAGTGGGTTGTGTATTCACATGAAGTTAATCAACAGGGATAAGATTATTGGACATATTGTGCTCTCCCATTTACTTGGAGTTGTTCTATCCCAGAAGTCTCCTGCTGTACATTAAGCAGTTGACTGTGTCCCAGTATAGGAGAGCTTTTATGCTCGCTATGTTGAATTCCATGCACTCTCAAGTAACGAATGGTTGATATAAGAAGTTGCCCTATTCCCAGTAGCTTATGTGCTACTGGGAAAATTGATAGACTGGAACATTGTTTATTGGAGTCCCCCATTTTCTCAAATGTGAGAGGTTCGTGGATTATTCCATCCCTAAGTGGGATGGGAGGTATAACAGTGGGAGAAAATTGAGGAAACGTTTGGCTGGGGTGGATTCAGAGGTTACTTTGGCTGCTACAAAAAAAAAAAGTAGGAAATTATTTTAAGATCATTGTTTTGCCTGGTTTATGTGGCCTCTAATGTGGCACAACTCAAAATCTATAGGTTAAATTAGTAGTATTATATAAGTAAAGTACTGTGCATATTGGTGGGGTTCCTTGAATCAAGGTCTGTCATAAGGGCATAAGAGAATCCAAATGTTGGATCAGGCCAATGGCCCATCCAGTCCAACACTTTGTCACACAATGGCCAAAAATACCAGGTGCCATCAGGAGGTCCAGCAGTGGGGCCAGGACACTAGGAGCCCTCCCACAGTTGCCCCCCCCTCAAGCACCAAGAACACAGAGCATCACTTGCCCCAGACCGAGAGTTCCTATCTGTACCTTGTGGCTAAGAGCCACTGATGGACCTCCGCTCCATATGTTGATCTAATTCCCTCTTGAAGCCGTCCATGCTTGTAGCCACCACCACTTCCTGTGGCAGTGAATTCCATGTGTCATCTGGCCATGTCCTGCCTTCCCTGAGTGGTTTGCCAACAAAGTTGGGTGAAAATGGGCAGATGGGCTTCCTGACCACGCCCCTGCTTTTTGTACAGTGTTTTCAATCAGCAAAGGCAGATGCCAGTTTATCCCTGGGAAATAGGTACAGTTGAGTGTGTGGATCAGTCCCTCAAGGAGC
>NW_015166453.1:505961-517363 GCF_001447785.1 Gekko japonicus | reverse complement strand
ATAAATCCTTTTGGGAAACATTCTATAAGTCGCTCGCGCATAGCCCAACAATGTGTTAAGTCGTTACGGGTAAACAACTTCACAGCAAAGACCAGACGATATTGACTCTGGTTTATCCAGAACACAGCAAGAAAACAGGCTTTGACAGCTGAGTTCAAAGACCCCAAGGTTCACAGAAATATGTTGCGTGTTTAGTTGGCAACCCTGTATTTTCACTGGTGTACAAACATCTAGAACAGGGGTGTCGAACTCATTTGTTACGAGGGCCGGATCTGACATAAATGAGACGTTGGGCGGAGTCATGTGTGTCATAAAATGAATGCCAAGTAGCGGAGATATAAACTTCATAAAGGACACAAACACAAAGGGGTGTTTTTTTAACTTAAAATAAAACATTAGCACTCTTGCAATATTGTGTTTAATTAACAGGGTCTGATAACCGACACCTCTTGCACTGAATTATTGCATCAAAATGTCTGTGCTGTTGCCATCCTGAGTCCGCTGTTCAGCTGTGTGTATCTGTAAACTGCAAACCTACGACGACGATGCAGCAGCAGCACTGGAAGAAGAAGCAGAAGACAGCCGGTTCCACTGCGGGCCTGAGAGAAGCCCTCCGGGGGCCTGATCCGGCCCCTGGGCCGCATGTTTGACACCCCCGGTTTAGACATTGATATATGAAAGCAGGAGTAACATGTGATGTACAAAAAAGGGCCTAAATTAGATGTGGTGGCCGATCAGATTCGGAGGGGAGAAGCTCTTTCTGAGTTTATGATGATGACAATGATGGTTTTGCTTTGGATCTAGACCCCTCTGTCGTCTTCCTTTTGTGCGCTGGCGAGTGGCATCCGAGTCTCAGCCGAAGGGTTTTCAAGGCAAGGGGGAAATAAAAGAGGTAAAGGTTGGCCCTTGCCTGCCTCTGCGTAGCAACCCTGGACTTTCTTGGTGGACTCCCATCCAAGTACTAACCAGGGCTGACCCTGCTTGGCTGCCGAGACCTGATGAAATTGGACTTAGCCTGGGTCATCCAAGTCAGGTCCCTTTTCTTTTTACCTTTAGTGAATAGACTCCATTGGTCTCCACACCCAAATGGGGTGGGACCTGTTCGCAGAGCCCTCCGCCCCCATCCCAGTGAGCTCTGTCCTCCCAGCGTCCTTGTTTTTGAGAGCCGGCTGCCGTTATCGCAGCAGAGTCCTTCTCCGTTCGGCCATCATGTCCCTAATGCAAAGTGGTGCCTGAGCCCACCGGTCCCAGGCACCAGCCTCCAAATCTCTAGTGACAAGCCCCTCCCTCTGAGGGCTGCGCTTTTTCGAAAGGGAGGAGAGACTCTTGCGCCCAGTGACTGGGTGCTCACTGCAGCCCACCTGTGAGATGGAATAGAATAGACTCACAGAGTGGGAAGGGGCCATAGAGGCCATCTAGTCCAACCCCCCCTGCACGATGCAGGACCAGCCTAGCGCATCCCTGGCGAGCGTTCGTCCAGCCGCTGATTAAAGACGGCCAGGGAGGGGGAGCTCACCACCTCCCCAGGCAGCTGATTCCACTGCGGCGCAACTCTGACTGTCAAAAAGGTTTTCCTAAGATCCATCAGCTACCTTGCCCCCCTTCCTGCTACCTTTCCTAAGATCCAGCTGCTACCTTCCTGCTACCTTCCCGCCCTTCCTGCTACCTGCCAGTCCTCTTCTCCGCTGCCAACAGGAACGGCTCCCTGCCCTCCTCTAAGGGACAGCCCTCCAAATCACCTCCCTCCTCAGCCTCCTCTTCTCCAGACTGAACATTCCCAAGTCCCTCAGCCATTCTTCATAGGGCTTCTTGGTCTCCAGGCTCGCAATCATCCTTGTCGCTCTCCTCTACACCCGCTCCATCCTGTCCACATCCTTTCTGAAGTGAGGCCTCCAGAACTGCACACAAAACTCCAGGTGCAGCCTGACCAATGCAGTGTACAGCGGGACTATCACATCTTGCGATTTGGATGTTATGCCTCTGTTGATACACCCCAAGACTACATTAGCCGTTTTTGTCACTGCATCACACTGACTGCTCATATTTAACTTACGCTCCACCTGTATCCCAAGATCTTGTTAACACACACACTGCTACCCAGAAGTGTATCCCCCATCCGGTATGCGTGTCCCTCATTTTTGTTACCCAGATGTAGAACTCGGCACTTATCCTTGCCGAATTGCATCTTGTTCACCTCCGCCCACTTTCCCAGTGAATGGAAGGGGAAATTTGTTCCACTACTTCTCCACCATGCCATTGACAGGCATGATGCCACCTTGGCAGAATGGGTACGGTGGGATGGTTCCAGCATACAACCGCACCAGTGCTAGCGGTGTACATTTCCGGTGGTGTCTGAAAGATTAATTGCAAACCTCTGTACTGTAAATCAACTTTCCATGAGTCAAAACGCCCAAGCCCCGCCTCTCAAATGCTTCTTTTCCACCACGCTGGAGTATCTTTTCTGTCCTGATCAGCTACAGTACCTTTTTTTAAAAAAGCATTATTTCGCCTTTGAAAATAATGGGTTGGGGTGCCAGCCTCCAGGTGGGGCCTGGAAATCTGGGGTGACAGCAGATCCCCAGACGACGGGGTTTGGTTCCCCTGGAGCAAATGTCTCCTTTGAAAGGCAAGTTCTATGGCAGTAGACTTCAGTGAGGTTCCTCCCCTCCCCAAACCACACCCTCCCAGGCTCCACCCCCCCCCATATCTCCCAGAATTTCCCAGCCTGGATCGGACAACCCTAACATGGGCCATCGGGTGGCCAATCAGATTTTGCTCTGTGACGATTTCTCTGACTGCAGACATGACCAGTCAGAGTGAGGGCAACACTTCCTGATTGGGTAGCAGGAAAATGGGGCCCACGCTGGATCCCCGCCACACTATCACACTGTGGTTCAGTGGCAGAGCATCTACTTTGCATGGGGAAGGCCCCTGGTTCAGCCCCCTCACATCTCCATGTAGTAGGCGGTGTTCCTGCTAAGCTGTGTGCATGCGTGGATGCTCATTGACACAGGAAGCCCCGCTCAGCAGCAGTCTGGAGCCGCACGGGGTCTTGCACTGTCTGTTGCCCATTTGGAGACTACGGAAGTGATCTTCTGCTCAGGATGTGGACTGCTCCACTCAGTGGTGGGGGGATTAGAGGGAACATTGGTTGTTATGGTACAGGAGCATTCCTACCAGAGACTGGCTGAGCGTGGAGCAGAGAACAATAGCTCACCAGGATCCTGAAGAGAACCCGTGAAGTAGCAATGTTAAGTAAATAGCCTATCATTGGGAGTGGGGTGTGTCTGGGTGTGGCAATTGCACGCTATTTAACAAGGCTGCGGCCCCAGAGTCTCAGTCTTGTTCTTGCTGAATTCACTAATAGAGCTGATCACTAGTAGTGGGGCCTGCTCATCCATGGAACCCACCATGTAACAGTGGCGACGAAGGTGGGATCTTGTTGAGCCAGCCCAGCGCCTATCTGCACTGCACTGTGCACCACGCACCGCAACCGGACCATGGCTACTGTTCCAGGACTACTTCCCGAGTTCGACCCCACTCACCCAGAGCAATGGGAGGCCCGGGCAGAACGCTTAAATTACTTCAACATTGGTAGTCGGAGAGGCCAAAGACTTCTGCCCGAAACCCTGGAGAGCTGTGGCCACTCAGAGCGGACAAGGCTGACCTGGAGAGACCCAGGGGCCAGCTCAGTATGCAGCAGCTTCATGTGATTGATTAACTACCGGAAGGAGGATAGATCGGAGTGGGCTGCGATAGCTCTGAGCGCTGTTAGTCTTTAAGGGGCCGCTGGGCTCCTTGTTTCGCTGCGTCCGGCTAATCCGGGCAGCTGCCTCTTTGCCAACTACACCTACGACCAAGCAAGATGGGTTATGTATTTATTTACATGATTTATAGTCTGACTTTCTCACTTGGACTCGAGGCGGATTGCAACAGAGTCAAGATGATTGACAGGATGGGACGTTCAGTGAACAATGCCAAAAGAATTAGGGGTTGTAACAGAGGATGAAGAAGAGAATGAAATCTTACAAAAATGCTTAAAACTTCCTGGATATCTCAGAATTATATACATGCTTAAGAGAAGAAGGTTAAACCCATTAGACAAATGATATAAAACCAATTTGAAAGAAACAGGAACTTTATTTTAAACAAACGGCAAAAGAATATACATAAAAAATAAGGTGAAATATAGACAAAAAGAAGGAAGATTTTAAAATACATGGTCAAGGTTTTATAAATGGCTGGAGGATTACAGCAAATGAACAGTATCGACATTTAATTATATTAGAAGAAGAAGAGAAGAGATTGGATTTATACCCCGCCCTTCACTACCCAAAGGTGTCTCAGAGCGGCTTACAAACTCCTTTCCCTTCCCCTCCCCACAACAGACACCCTGTGAGGCGGGTGGGGCTGAGAGAGCTCAGACAGAAACTGCTCTTTTTCAAGGACATCTCTTATCAGAACTAGGGCTTGCCCAAGGTCATCCAGCCAGGTGCAAGTGGAGGAGTGGGGAATCAAACCCAGTTCGCCCAGATGAGACTCCCTGCACTTAACCACTACACCAAACTGGCTCTCACACCAAACAGAACACTTTTTTAAATACAATGTTTAATACAAAAATGTATGGTGATAAATAATGGTTACTTACTATATAAATAGACAATGTAGGAGGTAACAAACTAGACACAACAAAGGTGTATATGGAATCCCCAAACTTGTATGTATTTATGTTTGTTTGTTTGTTTAAAAATAAAAAAGAATTAGGGTTGTAGAACCAACCAGAAATCTAAGAAACAAAGCAAACTATGAGTGTTAACATGACACATTAAAGGATGCAAAAAATTCCACAGTAGGATCCTGGTGTCAGCAAGCAGACCTCAGTCCCTCATCGCTTATCCAAGTAACTGTGAATCATTTGGGACAGTGCTACCCTCTTGAATGACTCAGAGTTTTTGCAGAGTTTGCAGAAAGCCAGGAGAGCGGACACCATCCTGACCCCCTCAAAATCAGACAGACTGTTGGTGCTCGGCCACGGCGGTGGAAAGGGGAACCCCTGAGATGTTTCCCTCCTCCTTCAAGCAGGCTTTGGCTTTCTTCTGTGCTTCTGACGGGTTTGTTTGAGTCAAGCTGCATTCCTTACTCAGGAGTAAGCTGACCTGATCGCTGTGAGCTTATTTCCAAATAAACATGCATGGGATAGAGCTGCGAATGTGTTCTTTGCCCCCAGGAACAAAAGGCATGCCGGGTCCTGCTTTTTCCTTGGGATGCATCATCATTTGGATAAGGACATGCCGTCTGTCTATCATGTGCAATAATCTATCGGGACAGGAATGCTCGCGTCTGGAAGAGACTCCAGTCACAGGCAGGGGTGGCCTGCAGATCCTCTCGGTGCTCCCAACGGTTAAGCACAAGAGGCCAAGACACAATGATAGCCGTAGGGTGAAAAAGCACACATCTGTCTCACACTATGATCTGGGGTAAGAGGAAAAGAGGCCCTTGTTTCAGGAGAGACAGAGACCTTTCCATGTAAGCTGCAGGTCTGAGAGTCAGTTTGGTATAGTGGATAAGAGTGCAGACTCTAATCTGGGAGAACCAAGTTTGATTCCCCACTTTTCCACATGCAGCCAGCTGTTGTGACCTTGGGTCAGTCACAAGTTCTCTCGGAGCTGTTCTCTCAAGAGCAATCCTCGAAAGAGCTCTCTCAGCCCCACCTACCTCACAGGGTGTCTGTTGTGGGGAGAGGAAGAGATTGTAAGCCACTCCGAGACTCCTAAGGGTAGTGAGGGGTGGGGTGTAAATCCAATCCCCCCCCTCCTCTATAAGACTAAGGCAAGAAAGTGGCAAATCACAGCTAGAAGCATTTGGACTTACTCCCTTGTTCCAGAAACAAAAAAGCACAACAGGAAGTTTTGTCTTGGTGGATAAATCCACCATTTCCAACGTTTCAGGCCGTCTTGGATGTGCCGCATGTTTGCCAGAAGGAGAGGCCACTGAGACCTGATAGTTTGCTGCATCACCATCATCAAATCTGCCTTTGTGGAGAGATTTCAACCATCGCTGAGCTACCATTTAGCCGTGTTGCCCTCGCTCATCGCGATCATCGTGCAACAGTTTGGGGAGAACGGGAGTTCTGACTCTAGGTCAAGCCCTTGGACAAAGTTACTCTCCACAACGCTCACTGGAAGTGATTTGCTTATTGAAGAATAAAGATGTTCCAAGCTAAGAATGTTGACGAGTCAGAACTGAGGTTCTGGCATGGGAAACCCCCCCCCCCAATTATACATGGTTCAAACGTAGTCCCCTCCAACCACCCCCGCGTCACCAGCAGGCTTCCAAACCCCCCCCCCATGTAAATCACCCTGTTGTTATCTAAGCTACAGCGATAAGCACAGAGACAGACCAAGGCCATCTGGCCAACATCCCTGGGAAAGGGAGGCATCTTCAGAAACGTTACATGAGAGGCATTGCCCTACAATAAAGCCACTCTCACTCGCACACACATTCACATGCCCCCCCCTCTGGAATTTCCCCAAACAACATGGCAAATGAGGCATCGAGTCTGACAGCTTTTAAGAATCCTGCCATGATATTTCAGGCAAGTATGAACCCTTTCTCATGGGCAACTACAAGTGCGTCAAAGGAAATTCCAGTTCTGCACTCAGGAAAAGCAGTCCTGCAGCCGGAGTCTGCTATGTATCAAACCTGTGACGGCCAAGCCGCCTTCCTGGTGGAATCCTTCATTCCCTTGACCGCTTTGCCCAGGATCCAGGAGGACGGAGCCTCTCTGAATGTCATGTGACCTTCAAGACACTTGACCCCAATGTTGACGAGTCAAAGTCAGGGACCCGCAGCCCCAATTGGAAATTGGGCTCATGGCAGCCTTCTTCTGGGGGCTGCAAAGTCTGCGTTTTTATTTGGTAGCCCCCTTATGGTGCAATAGACAGAGTCTTGTCTTGGGGTTTTGTTGTAATGTATTGTATCAGCCTCTTGGTGTAGGGTTCCCTCGCAGGCTCCCCCTCCCGAATCTCCAGGTATTTCCCAACCTGGAGTTGGCAACCCTACTCTAGGCTCAAGTTTCTGCTTTGCACGTCCTTTAATTTTGGCCCTGCAGGGCTCCTGTAGGTGGGTGAGTTGCTGATGGAGCTGGTTGAAGGGTTGACTTAAAAAAAGGCAAAACCAGAGAGAGTCAGAGAGCTAAAGAAAGGGGGGAAAACACCTTCTTAAGTTGAAACAAAGCGGATGTGTCCCTGTGGTTCACGATACTACAGGTTTGGTCAGCTCTCCTGAGCCCTGGACGTCTGCGTGGGAAGGCAGAAATTTGGTGGAAATTTTTTCCGGGGATGTAATGCAGTAATGGGGGGGGGGGAGGGAGATCACCCGTTGAAATTCTGTATTAAAATATCAAAGGACAGTAGGCTGGGCCGAAAGAAGTGGCCACGTTGGTGTCCCTGAGTCTCAGGTTCAAATCCTTGCTTGGCCTTGATCCCGGCCGTAGACTGGCAGAAAGGGCATTGTGAGGACAAGTCTCCCAAGGGCGGGTGTCTGGGGACAGACAAAAGGTCAGACGTCAGTATGAGAAATATGAGCTGAGAAGAAAGTTGCAGACGCTTTGGGAGGCATGTGCCCTGCTCACATTTGTTCCCTTCTTGGCCTTTCCCAGGAAGTCAGGCCGGGACTCTGGTTATCTAAAGACATGCCTCCTATTTTCAGGTGACAGGTGATGGAGGGGGGACGATGGCCCTGGCTCTTGGTCCTCCAAAGCTGGGGAACAAAACTTGTCCATCTGTTACCTCCAGACCGGGAATTGCAGCTGACCTGTAGCTAGTGCCAGCCGTGGTCTGAACTGAACTACTGGCTTCTCAGTAGGGTTGGAAAATACCTGGAGATTTTTTTGGGGGGGGCAGTGAAGCCTGGGGGGGGGACCTCCGTGTGATACAGCACCATTGAGTCCACCCTTTCTCCAGAGGAACCCGTCCTTGCAGTCTGGAGAGCCGTCGCCATCTTGGGAGGTATCCAGGCCCCACCTGGAGTCTGGGAGCCCTCCTTCTCAGCCTTGGTATTAACAGGACTGACGTTAATCCTCCATCGCAGCAATTGATGGTCTGTCTTTGTTATGTTTAATAACACGTTTAAAAAGACGATAACAGAATAGAAATGTCTTGGCCTTTTGCTCACGTGTTTCCTCCTCCTCCCACGATCTGCAGGTTCGTGATCTTGTTGGAAATGTGTGTGTGTGTTGCAAGGTCTAATTCAGTCATGATAGGGTCAATCTGCCTTACCTTGTGTGCTGTTGTTTAGACTAACCTGGGAGGGAAACCTGGCTCAGAGCCCATGAAAACAAAGCCCGGGAAATCTGTTTACTCACAATTATTGGTTAATGCATTCAGGTGATTTCCTTCTAGGGGTCAAGAAGAAGAAGAAGAAGGTTGCTTTTTATGGCAGAAATGGACACATTGACAAGAAAAGTTAATAATAAAGAAGATGAAGAATTCTTTGCAGATTGGATGGACTTTAAAAGAATATTTAGAGAAACATTGGGATGTTAAGAACAATTTATTTTGCTTTGAAAACTATTGAGAATAGATTGAGGAAACAGTGAAATAGAAAATGATTGTAGTTAATGAAATTGTTACCTATAAAGTTGAATATAAGATTTAGGTAGTTAAAGAAAATGTTAACTATTAAGTTTTGTTTTAGATGAAGGAATGGATAAGAAAAAGAGATTTGGTGCGGGTGGGAGCACTGCGGGAAGCCTGAAGTAGGGGAGGGAGGGAGAACGGGGGAAAGGGGTATGATGAAATGTTATAATATTAGACATGTTGTTATATCCGGATAATAAAATGTTTTTTTTTTTAAAAAAAGAAGAACAAGAAGAATCTCCATTGTTGGTGAGAGACCGTGTGGTCAGTCTGTAAAGCCGTAGAGATGTAGCCTTTGTTGTTTTGTAACTTTTCCTGTGTTCCCTTCCCTTTAGAGATAAAGATTTCACACAGAAAGAAATGCCTCCTCTCCAGTGAAGCAACGATCCATTGCAAACTCTGAATATCTAAGTATTGCCAATTTTCCAAACAGATCTTGACCTTGAGGTCTGAGGCACGCAGTCCCGCAGGCTCTTTCCTACCCCGGGGTCATCTGACGGGCCTCCTTCAGGAATTCCCGATCATGGGTGCTGTTGTTCTCTTTTGGACCAGAGAAACACCCCTGCTGTTTCCCCCTGAATCCACCTTACGGCGAGAGTCAAATAATCCCCATGTCCCTAAGTGCCTATGAACACCCGCTGGTTATGAAAGAGCGATCCATCTCTCACCTGTTTATTGCACTCAATTGGTTTGTGATTCATCGTTTGCATGTATAAGAGCTTGTTTAATTCCTGGCAGGAGGACCGTGCTCATTAAGGAGGAAGACGAACAGCATTGCCTGCAGCGACTCGGTGGTAACAAGCCAAGCATGGGGCATGTCAGGGCACCCTGCTCACCACCCAGGGCACCCAGCCTCGGGCAGGTGGCACCCGCGCAGTGCCTGTCTTCACCCCACTCCATGCAAGCACTGCCCCTTGTGCAGCTTACGCCAGGAGGGTATTAGGGGCAGCTTCCAAAAGGGAGTTATAGGGCAGTGCATGAATACAGGATGAACTTCGCCATTTCTTCAGGTTTGGTGTAGTGGTTTAAGTGCGCGGACTCTAATCTGGGAGAACCGGGTTTGATTCCCCACTCCTCCACTTGCACCTGGCTGAATGACCTTAGCCAAGCCATAGCTCTATCAGAGTGTTCTCTCAAGGACAGTACTGGAAAGAGCCCTCTCAGCCCCGCCTACCTCACGGGGTGTCTGTTGTAGGGAAGGGAAAGGAGTTTGTAAGCCGCTCTGAGACCCTGAGTGAAGGGCGGTGTATACATCCAATCTCCTCCTCCTCCTCCTCCTCTTCTTCTTCTCCTCTATTTCGCTCACTGCTGAGGTGTCAGTGTGAACTCTGTGGTCTGCTTGGCTGTCTGAAGGTACCTCCTTTATGTCGGCCTAGCCGCTTCCAAGCTTTGAAAGCTTCCTGGCAGTTTGAGAAGTTCTGGAATGGACACAAGTCCGTGGGAGGAGGAGGAGGTGCGGGAGTGGACCCTGTGGGCTATTTTGGGGGCCCAGGCCCCCCACCCCCCACTCTCGTCACACTTGCTGACAGAAGAAGCAGAATGACAAGGTCACGGTGTGTGTGTGTGTGTGTGTGGCCATTAGCCAAGCCATAGCTCTATCAGAGTGTTCTCTCAAGGACAGTACTGGAAAGAGCCCTCTCAGCCCCGCCTACCTCACGGGGTGTCTGTTGTAGGGAAGGGAAAGGAGTTTGTAAGCCGCTCTGAGACCCTGAGTGAAGGGCGGGGTATACATCCAATCTCCTCCTCCTCCTCCTCCTCTTCTTCTTCTCCTCTATTTCGCTCACTGCTGAGGTGTCAGTGTGAACTCTGTGGTCTGCTTGGCTGTCTGAAGGTACCTCCTTTATGTCGGCCTAGCCGCTTCCAAGCTTTGAAAGCTTCCTGGCAGTTTGAGAAGTTCTGGAATGGACACAAGTCCGTGGGAGGAGGAGGAGGTGCGGGAGTGGACCCTGTGGGCTATTTTGGGGGCCCAGGCCCCCCACCCCCCACTCTCGTCACACTTGCTGACAGAAGAAGCAGAATGACAAGGTCACGGTGTGTGTGTGTGTGTGTGTGGCCAGGACGCCAGATCCAGAGGCACCCCCGCCTCTTCTTCCCACAAACACTCTCCCTCGCCGGGTCTTCCTCTCTCCTGATGTAGCCTGGCCCAGCTCCCCTGCTCCCACCAACGTGCCTCGGTGACTCCCCTTGACGGAGGACTGGAGGGCTGACAGGTGGGTTGCCGACCTCCAGCTGTGGTCTGCAGTTCCCTTGGAATTACAACTGGTCTCCGGACGAACCCACCCCCCCCCCCCGGAGAGAATTGCAGCTTCGTAAGGAGGACTCTGGCATTGCATCCCTCCCCTCCCCAAACACCGCCCTCTCCAGGCTCTGCCCTTAAATCGCAATTGATTCCTCCTGTTTTACAAACAGTAACTTGCATTGGTTACAACAGGGGTGTCGAACTCATTTGTGATGAGGGCCGGATCTAACATAAACGAGACCTTGTTGGGCCACGCCATGCATGTGTCATAAAACGTAATGCCAGGTAGCGGAGACATAAACCTTATAAAGGGAGCGGTGGTGCAGGCTGTTAATGCAGCCTGCCTTAACATCTGGCCGAACATCTGTTCGAGCCCCACCGTGGCCGGAGTGAGCTCCCGGCCTGCGTCCCAGCTCCCGCCCACCCAGCGGTTCAAAAGCCCGTTAAAGGGCGAGTAGATGAATGGGAACCTACCCTTAGTAGGGTAGGGGCACCCCCCTCGTCCGAGGAGTGTGGTGTGCGGC
>NW_015166453.1:501801-505871 GCF_001447785.1 Gekko japonicus | reverse complement strand
AGAACTGGAAGAAGCAGAAGACAGCCAGTTCCACTGTGGGCCTGACAGAAGCCCTCCAGGGGCCTGAACCGGCCCCCAGGCCACATGCCCTGTGTTACAAGTAACAAAACACTGTTCTTTGTACTTCATATGCTATTCAAAACAATGTGATGCTTAAACTTAGAACAAGAAGATTGTCCAAAATATGTTCACAGACTGATGGATGTTTTCAATAAGACCGGATTGCTCAAACAATTAAAGACGACTTGACAAGCATTCCAGTATGCGCTGTTTCCAGTTTTCTTCCTCAGAACGCGGAGGCTTCAGTGTTCAAAAATAAGCAACAATAAAACTTTCTTCAAATACATTAGAAACAGGAAACCAGCCAGGGAGGCAGTGGGGCCCTTTTGAAAACAGATCAGCCAATATAATAATGCCCCTATATAAATCAATGGTGAGACCTCATTTGGAATACTGTGTGCAGTTCTGGGCACCACACCTTAAAAAGGATATTATAGCTTTGGAAAAAGTGCAGAAAAGGGCAACTCGAATGATAAAAGGGTTGGAACACTTTCCCTATGAGGAAAGGTTAAAGCGCTTAGGGCTCTTTAGCTTGGAGAAAAGACGACTGAGGGGTGACATGATCGAGGTTTATAAGATTATGCATGGGAAAGAGCAGGTAGAGAAAGAGGTACTTTTCTCCCTTTCTCACAATACAAGAACACGTGGGCACTCCATGAAACTGCAGAGCGGTCGGGTTAGAACGGATAAAAGGAAGTACTTCTTCACCCAAAGAGTGATTAACACATGGAATTCACTGCCACAGGAAGTGGTGGGTGCTACAAGCATGGACGGCTTCAAAAGGGAATTAGATAAGCCTATGGAGCAGAGGTCCATCAGTGGCTATTAGCCACAAGGTATAGCTAGGGGCTCTGGGGCAAGTGATGCTCTGTCTTCTTGGTGCTTGGGGGGGGGGCAACAGTGTTAGGGTTTCTAATGTCCTGGCCCCACTGCTGGACCTCCTGATGGCACTGGTATTTCTGGCCACTGTGTGACACAGAGTGTTGGACTGGATGGGCCTTTGGCCTGATCCAACATTGGCGTCTCTTATGTTCTCTTATGTTCTTAAGCATCCAGTGGTCATTATTTTATACGTTACAGTAGGAACTCACAATAGTGAGAAAAAGTGTCTCCTCCAGTTGATTTCTTAGAACATTATTTGGCTTACTACATTTCTATTCTAAGAATCGGAAACAGACTGCAGCTGCGAAGGTTGGCAGTGAGGGGGCCAGGCACACATCCCTGGGAAGGGTCTTCCATACCTGTGGGGCTGCCACCGAAAAGGCCGTCTCTCAGGTACTCACCAAATGAGTTCTCTTTTAAAGAGACAGTTGGGAGGCCTCTCTCTCCCTCTGATCTTGATTCCTGGGCAGGAACGTCTGAGAGAAGATGGCCCTTCAGAATGAATTATCTGGCTGGTGTTCCTAAAAACCTCACGGGACAACTCTAATGGTCAAAACTGGAACATAGTGGGCAGTTACAGAAAACAAACCAGGGAAAAGTAGAAATCTCTTTCTGCTCACGTTCAGGACAAAGGGAACCACAGACTTGGAGGCCGTGGGGAAGTGGTTGAAGCAGAGTCGGCTGAGACTGAATCCGGCGCAGATGGAGGTTCTCTGGCTGGGTGGGGAAAATTCCGGACCAGGGCACCAACTCCTGGCTCTTGACCGTCGGCGGCCATAACTTTTTAAAGAGCGCCATAGGAGAGCTGGAGGAGCCGAAATGACCTCTCACGTCTGATGTCGGAGAGGTACCATTGCCCCTAGGAGATGCGAGAGGCACCATTTGCCCCTGGGAGTGAAAGGCCACCACCCCGGCTGCCGTGGGCCCGTTTCCGCCACTCCACCCCCTTTCACAGCCTTTCGGGGGGAGCAGGCAAGGGGCGGTGGCACTGAGCCAGCCAATGCGGGCCCATTTCCACCACTCCACCCCCACGCACACACACACACCTTCACAGCCTTTTGGGGGAGCAGGTAAGGGGTGGCACTGGTGGCGGCAAGCCACCCACCGCAGGCACGTTTTCACCAGTACCCCCCTTCTTCACTCTCTCTTCCTTTCTCCCTAACTCCCTTCATTCTTTCCCTCTCACTCTTTCTCCCTTCTTCCCCAACGCTTTGACTTCTCCCCCCCCATTCTCCCTCCCTCCATCTCTGCCTGTCTGTCTGTCTTTCTGACTCTCTGTCTCCCCCCTCACCCGGTCTTCCTTCCTTCAATCCTTTCTTCCTTCCATCCTTCCTTCCTCCCCACCCTACCTTGCTAGGGCCCGTTGTCTTCATCCACAACGGGCTTTGCTACCTAGTAAATAAATAAATAAATAAAATTCTGTCACTGTGTAAGGTGAAAGTAGGAAGGAAATCACAAATTTTCTTGGGTCATGTCTTCTAGCTTCTGTTTCTTATTGGAGAAACATTTCCTGAAGTGTGCTGTGATGCACAGTCCTGTATTTTTTTGGTATTCTCCACAAAATCTACCAGTTGGTATACGGTTCAGCTGAGATCCCTGCTGCCTCTAGTTCAGAAAGGCAACCACAGCACAGTCCTCTCTGACAACACAGGGTATTTCTTCCTGCTGGTATCAGCAGCAGGTAGGTAAATAGGTCCCCTCCGACCCATCTCCTGAGATATGAAGAGAGCTCTGCAAGTCATTTCTTTGTAGCCTTTCCAGTGTTCACCTGATCATCTAATCACATTTAGTAATTTTGAATACATTGCAGGAGCATTTGCGGGGAGCAGAAAGCAGGGTTTCCCCTGTGGAAAGCGGCAGGGAGCAGAAAGCAGGGGCTTAAATAGCTCATAGTCATCTAAATCTCTGCTTTCTGCACTTCACAAACTGCCACAAACCTCTTAATGAACCACCAGTGAAAAACATTTGAGCTGTTTTTTTGTGAAGAGAAGAAAACAGAGGTTTAAGCCTCTACCTGTATGTATGTACTGGTAATTTCCATTTTTGTTTCTGTCTCTGTCTTGACTCTAATTGGCCCTTTTGGACAAGTAAACCCACCACCTTCTCTCTTCCTATATGTAATGGCTGAGGGAATTCTGTTTCACTGTATCTGAAGAAGTGTGCTTGCGCACGAAAGCTTATACCTTGAATAAAACTTTGTAGGTCTTAAAGCCGCCCTGAGCCTGTTTGCGGGGAGGGTGGGGTATAAATTTAATAAAGTAAATAAAATAAAGGAACCACCTGATTCAAACTTTGTTCTGCTGCTTCTGACCAACCCAGCTACCCACCTGAATCTTTGTATTGAGACTACTGAAAAGGGAGCATAACTTTTCAGGATTGAGCAAGATCACCTAACTCCTGTGTCTCCGGTATCTATGCTGGAAACTGTACCTTCTAAGCCTCATTCCAGTAATTGAAAAGATGGATGGAACCTGCTTATCCACTTTTTTGTAACCCCAGAGGAAAGAATGAAACAAGTGCCAATGGATTGTTTTGGTATTCAACACCGTAAATCTGCAAAAGAGTCCAGTCCAGACAGGCGTGGCGCTTTCTGATGCAATAGCAGAAGTTTAAAGAGTTCAGATCTCCCATAGGAAGAGAGAGAGACGTACGGCCATTGCAAGTGGAGTGTTATTGGTATGTCTTGAGAGAAGCTCAAGCTTTTTCTTTGCTATAAATTAGCATTAAACATTAAAAGTTGAGTGGGGTCAGCTCTGAAACCAATATACACCCTGCTTTCAATGGTACGGAAAAGTGGCATGGAAATATTTCAAACAAACATCATCTCATAAGAACATAAAAGAAGCTCCATATCTATATATCTAATACCGAAGTCGCCCCCTGCGTGTGGATACTTATTTCCGCACATCGCGGGCACCTGGGGGGGAGGGAGATGTTTGTGCACACTTGGGGCAGTCCCCAGGTGTGCACAAAAATCTGAAACCTGTAAAAAAATATCGGGGGATACTTAAATCCCCCAAAAGTGACAGAGCGTCCCCTGTGCATGCGCAGGGAACACTCTGCACCTGGCCTCGCCGACGCCGCTTCAGAGCCGGGCGGGGGGCCCAGCGAGGCCCGGGCAGCTGCAA
>NW_015166453.1:499875-500802 GCF_001447785.1 Gekko japonicus | reverse complement strand
GGGGCCATAAAAACAGCTAGGGGGCCGGGCCCCGTGGGCCCCGTGTTAGCTACGGGCCTGGTTCCAACCCTTTTATCATCCCAGTGGCCCTTTTCTCCACTATTTCCAGTGCTCTCATATCCTTTCTGAGGTGTGGTGACCAGAACTGTACATAGTACTCCAAATGAGGCCAAACCATTGATTTATAATTAATCTCCCATTGTCCACATAAAATACAGCCGCACCGATTGTAGCTGTACACATGGACCCAAACCTGAACTTGAACTGGATTCCACAAATATTATCACCAAGACTGCTGGTAGGAGGGAATCACTCCTTGGTGACCACCTTTCCGACCCCATCGGAGCCCTTTGCTTTGCTCCCAGAGAATCCCTCTTGTGAGTTCTTTTTTTTTTTTTTTAGGCCCCCCGAAGGGGAATTTTTTTATTTTGCATTTTCTACACACTACAAATATGGGATGTGGAAAGGAATACTAATGCCCTATCACTATTACTATGGGAAATGGGTCAGGGAGATCTAGATGCATAAAGTCTACTGGATAGGGGAAGGGAAACTACCACTCTATTCTAAATCTCCTACTGGATATGGGGATAGGGTGAAGACTAATGCAAATCACGATCTGAAAAGCTAAAAGAATAGATCTTTTTAACCTATTAATACAGGTTATACAGAGGTTAGTTCGATTATACAAATATAAAATTATTAGCTTAGCACAATTATTGCCCTTAGCACTCATGCTTTAGTTTTAGAATCTTTTCTTCTTAGATTTCTTCGTTTTCTGCAATTTGGGAACAGCCTCTCCCTTCTCCGATTCAGATGATTCTGATCATGAGGAAATTTGGCTTGTTGAGTCCTGTGAGTAGGACTCCTCTTCTTCTTCCTCCACATCCGGTTTTAGATTCTTTTCCTTCTGCTTCTTTTTTACAT
>NW_015166453.1:498388-499761 GCF_001447785.1 Gekko japonicus | reverse complement strand
TGGAAATTTATTTTTCTTTATAAAATCCGGATAAGTCCTGTACGCCACATCCATTTCCTTAATTAAGTCTTCTTGTTTATAATCCATTAGTGGGGCCAAGGCAACCGCCAAGAGTTCCTTTAAGTCCTCATTCTTATCTTCAGGTATCCCATGGAAACGTAGAACATACATGGATCTTTCCAGCTGGAGCTGTATTAGTTGCATTTTATCCGAGGATCTCTCCTTCTCTGCTTCATCCACTCTTTTATTAATACTCTCAGTCTGTTTTTCCATCTTTTTCAACGTTTTCTCGGTTGCGGGTTCTGAGTGGGTTACCAGGCAAACAGATAAAGGATACCGCCCCTTTTACACATCTCAAAGGACTCAGGATGGGAGGCAATCACTGTGTGCTTGGCTTCGGAGGTACTCAAGAGACTACCTCGAGAGATTGTTCTTTCCCACAAACTCCAGTGGGGTGCTCACAAAGTGGGTTGATGCCCCTGAAAACATATGTTTGGTTGATGTTTAAAGCACCACCAGGCTACTGTGGGGTTCCCCCCCCCCGCCTTGTGAGGGATCACAAAGCGCAGAACCAAAGATGAGGCAGTCCCCTCCCCTTCTCAAAGTCCTCTGTGCAGGCCGGAATACATAAGAACATAAGAGAAGCCAATGTTGGATCATCCAACACTCTGTGTCACACAGTGGCCAAAAACACCAGGTGCCATCAGGAGGTCCCCCAGTGGGGCCCAGTGGGGCCAGGACACTAGGAGCCCTCCCACTGTCCCCCCAAGCACCAAGAATACAGGGCATCCCTTGCCCCAGACATAAGAACATAAGAGAAGCTGTGTTGGATCAAGCCAATGGCCCATCCAGTCCAACACTCTGTGTCACACAGTAGCAAAAAATACCAGGTGCTTCGGGAGCGCTTCAGGTTTTCTCTTTTGCACCTGTTCAGAAATCAGTCCCAGGTGCTCAAGCACAAGCATGTTTTCATTCAAGGGTGTAGAGATTCCGAATGGACCTGGTTGACCTGGGTAGTTGTGCAGACTCCATGGAGACTGGAGTTTGGGTTCCCAGGTCCCTCCGGCCATAGGCTTGCCAGAGCCACTTGGATAAACTCTCAGAGACCTGCAGATGGATCCTGGGGAGGACAGGGACCTCAGTGGGGTCCAGTGCCACAGAGTGAGATCTCCAAGGCAGCCCTTTTCTCCAGGGGGAACTGGTCTCTGCAGTCTGGAGACGAGGTGTAATTCCAGGGGATCCCCAGGCCCCACCCAGAGGCTGCTGATGTCCCTAAGAGGAGCACCTCTGATTCAGGGGCACCTGAGATCCTTGGAGCTACCTGAGAGTCTAATTTTCTGTCACAGGGATGTTTATTGCTGGGAATATATGAT